>NC_057745.1:16177990-16209573 GCF_004010195.1 Chiloscyllium plagiosum | reverse complement strand
GGAAATATATCCTTGGTGGTGGGGTCCGTTTGGAGGTGGTGGAAATGACGGCGGATGATGCGCTGTACATGGAGATTGGTGGGGTGGTAGGTGAGGACCAGTGGGGTTCTGTCCTGTCCAGCTCTGAGATGCAAAGGGGTCTGGATTTTATTCATGAATTACAAAAGGCTAGTGTGCAGGTTCAGCAAGTAATTGGTAAATCAATAGAACATATAATTTATTGTAAGAGGAATTGATTACAAAAGTCAGGAGGTAATACTTCACTTATATAGAGCACTGGTGAGACCGCATCTCATACTGTGCATAGGATCAGTCACCTTACTTAAGAAAGGATGTAAATACATTGGAAACAGTTCAAAGAACATTTACCAGACTAATGTGTGGAATGAGTGGTTGACTTATGAGGAAAGGTTGACTTAGAGTTATATCTGCTGGCATTTACAAGAGTAAGAGGCAAGTTGGTTGAATGGATCCTAGTGAGGTTGACATGGTGAGCCTGAAGAGAGGCTGTGGAAAGGATGGATCCTTTCATAACAGAATCAAGAACTAGGGGGTCACTGTTCCATAGGATCCCTCCACTGTGGAAGCAGGCCATTCAACTCATTGAGTCCACATCACCCCTCCAAAGAGCATCTCACTCAGACCCACCCCCTACCCCATCCCTGTAACACTGCATTTCTCATGGCTAACATCCGCAACTATGGGCAATTTAGCACGGCCAACCCACCTAACCTGCACATCGTTGGACTGCGGAAGGAAACCAGAGCATCCAGAAAGAAACTCACGCAAACACGAAGAGGATGTGCAAACTCCACACAAACAGTTGCCCGAGGGTGGATCAAACCTGGGTCCCTGGTACTGTCAGGTAGCAGTGCTAACCAGTGAGCCACCATTGCCATCCCTTTAAGGTCAAAGGTTGTACAGAAGATAAGGTGTCACCCATTTAAAACCAAAATGAGGCAAACCTCTACCTCTCAAGATGATTGTGAATCTTTGAAACACGTTTTGAAAAGATAACAGAGCAGAGTCTTTGTCTGTTTCTAAGGGAGAGGTGGGTAGATTCTTGTTCGGGCAAAGGGGTGAAACTATGGATTTGATGTTACAATCAGATTAGCTGTGATCGTATTGAATGGTGGAGCAGGCTCAAAGGGCAGAATAGGCTACTCCTGCTCTTTGTTCATATCTATCAATCTATTAAGATACGGTAAGAGGGAGTTTTACATTAGGACATCAAATAAATAATTATGAGCCTCCTCCATTCACTAACATCATGGCTGGTCATTTACATCACTCCTGCATTTACTTCTGCAAAAATCCCGAGATCCAGTGAGTCTTGTACTGCCCAAACTCTATCAATCTCAGTCTTAATATACTCAGTGATGGAGCATTCAGTCCTTGGGGGGGGGGGGGTGGGGGGTGGGGGGGGAGAATTCCACAGCTTCACAGAAATGTCTTCTCAGCTCATCCTAAGTAGCTGACACCTCATCCCGAGTTTTTGACCTGTGGTTCCAGACTCTGCAGCGAGGGAAAAAGAGCCTCTCAGCTCTGTCCTGTCAAGCCCTCTGAGGATTTTGGATGCTTCGATGCAATTGCATCTTATTCATCTTAACTCCAGAGAACATAGGCCCATGTTCCTCGATGTCTGTTTGGAGGTCAGCTGTCTCACCCCAGGAATCAATCTGATGAACTTTCACTGCATTCCCCTCGAAGGGACATATATCCTTCTTTAGGTAAGGAAACCGACATTACTTAAGACGATGGTCAGAACAGGCATAATATTCCTCCAGTCCTTCCAGCCAATCCTCTTGAGAGGCTATCAGAGGAACTGGAGTTTTTAACAGTGAGCCATGTCAGCTTAGCTGATTTGTGAGAGAGCTTTGTGCTTAAGGGCCTACAAGGCTGTTTGATCAGAGATCATTCCACGCTGGTTTCCAATTGCATGCTGCTGCTCATCACCCAGTTAATGGGAGAAGCACGGTTTGTTTCTTCAGACACTCCTGCAGGGTTTCTCACTCTAGTTCTGGCTGCGTGTACAGTACAAGGTAAATTAATCAGTACCCTGTGCTACTGGGGAGAGCCAGCCTGCCTGCCACAAATCCATTGAATGAAACTAGCATCATATAAAGTCAATGCAGCTCAGCACGAGGGTATTCTGACTCTTGGACCTTGCAGGGAAATGAATGAGAATTGAGGGGCATGAGGTCACCATTCACAAATACCCACTGAGATTGTGGGGCAGGTGAATCTTGGCCTTTTTAATTCAACATCGGCAAAAAAATTCAATGACAGAACCCTGCTGCTGCAGTAAATACACACGACGAGTGTTCACTTGGGGTGTGTACTTGTTAGTCAATGAATGAAATGCCACGTAGGACACATCCTCCCAAGCTGCACCTTTGGCTGGATTTTCCTTCTGGGGTCAGGAACCCAACATTTGGAGAACTTCTGGATCCCAACTCCACAGTGTGTCGGAAGTAAACTCCTGAGGTCATTTTCCAATGACTGGCTAATAAGTAGCAAGAAGCATTGAGGTGAACAACAGATGTCAAAGCTTGGAAGACCCACAGGAGACTCTCCATGTTGGCTGTCTGAGGTGGAATCCCCAATGTAGGAGAGAGAGAGAGGTGAGGCATCCACTCAACACACAAAGCAATCACAGCTATTGGATAGTCCTCACGTCTGGTCAATTACTTTTCTGGTGCTATGCATGACCACTGCAGTGGTCACCACTGTACACTGGCTGCAGGTGGCTGGGTGAATGTGTGAAGCCAACTGGTGCACAGCCCTCCCCTCAGATCTTCCATGTCCCCCTCCGCAGTCTGTTGTGGTCATTGCACCTTGATTCCCAAATGGAAATTGGACTCCTTTGGAAAGAAGAAGCTTCTGATCTAGAATGCATTGCCTCAAAAGGTGGTAGAAGTCGTTTCAATAATAGCTTTGAAGGAATGGGGGAACCACCTGGGAATGCCAGGTGCAGTAGGCACTTTCAGCTAGCAGTGGCTGCTCACGTCACCCCTCTGCACACGTGTTCCACCACATAACCAAGTGGCAGGCTATTCAAAATTCACAGGGGAACTCGATGAACACTTGAAGGGGAAATCTAACTTTTCCCCGATATCTATTTAATCAACTGCAGTGGAACCCCCAAATTCTCTGATTTAAATAGATACTGCGGGAGTTTTTCAGGCCCAGGGGAATTCCCAGTGGAAACCTCAATTTTCTGAGGAATCCCCTCGGCATGTGCTCTGTAAGGATTCCACAAGTTCCTGATCCCTAACTCCTACCTACGCTGTAGAAACAGCCATCAGAAAATGTTCAGCCGTATAACTGTCTGTCATGATGAAACACGCATGCTTATATTTTGAAAGCTAAGGGTGTCTTAGTGAACAGTAAGTGATTGGATGCTTTAAGACAATGGTTATAGTTGGGTTGGGAAGGAATGGGGAACTAACTAATTAAATCGCTCTTTCAAAATGTTAACACAGTTGCAATGCAGAGAGTGACTTCCTTGTGTTGCATTAGCCTGTATTTTTATAGTGGTCTAAGGGAATTGGTTACCTCAGTTGGCTGGATGGCTGGTTTGTGATACAGCATGACGCCAACAGTGTGGGTTCAGTTCCTGCACTGGCTCAGGTTACCATGAAGGTCTCTGCTTCTCAACCTCCCCCCTCACCTGAGATGTGGTGGCCTTCAGGTTAAGCTGCTAACCAATTGTCTACTGGGAGTGCAGTCCAATAAGGTTATGATGTATATTAACCATATTTAAAGTAAGAAATCTGACATTTTCTCATATCTGCCCTATCCTTTAAAAGCTGTTTCTCAGACAATGCATAGAAACCGAAGGTAGCAGCAGGAGTAGGCCATTCAGCCCTTCGAACCTACTCCAGCATTCAGTGTGATCACAGCTAATGACTTAACTCAGTACCATGTTCCCGTTTTCTCCCCATACTCGTTTCTCCTTTTATTCTTAAGAACAATATCTCACTCCTCCCTGAAAACACTGTGTTTTATAAGCTTTGCTTTGTCCTGATCCATGCCTTACACCGCTGTTTTCATCATTGCTCCCTGGTCTTGCACGAATCTGTACTAATTATTTCTGCTTTATTAAAGTAATATGGGACAATTTTGTTGTGTGTCTAGGCTTGAAATTACGTGAGGGATAATCTGACAAAGTTTTATCTTAGAATTTACCTTGAAGCAAATCATTAGAAGTGGTTTGATGCTGATGCATCTAAGTGAAGGAAGTCAGACCAATAGTTTTTGCTCACACCGACATCATGTCATTGTGTAACAACCTGCACAGAAATCACTATCATTTAATGCCAAATACTTCAATGGTTTGGGTGCTTTCATTTCTGCCAAAGAAGCTTTTAGACTGAGGATTTAAGCTGCCATAAAATATGCTTTGGCCTGAATTATCCCAATCCTTTCAGGGAAGACTGAGAGTCAGAAAGGATGGCAAAACGATAAAGTCGGGTGGAAAGGGTGGTTGGAAATGGTGCCCAATATCTTCCTGCCACTGTGCCATTTTGCACCAGGGGTAATTCCTACCTCAGGGAGTATCCTCCCACTGAGTTCCAGAGTGGGAGCCCACTTATGGGCACTCCATAGCCCACAAGCAGAGCCCTCTGCTGACAGTGTCTTGTCATTGCAGCAGCCAGTGACCTGGGCCCACCAACAGCACTCCTCAGTCTTCAAGGCCCCCCCCCCATTGAGGTCTGAAGCCGAGTTGCCTTCTTGTTTTGAGTAATATCCGGCTTTTTGTATTTAAAGCAGGGCTGCTCTCATTTTTGTGCTGTCAGCATGTTACCTCAGCTTTACTTTTACCAGGCAACAGGAAGTAACACACACTTGGAAATAGAGTGGTCAAGTTTTTAACAGCACAGAAAGAGGCCCTTTAGCCCATCGTGTCTATGCCGGTTAGCAAATACCCATCTGTTTTAATCCCATTTGTAGGATTATGATTCTTCTGGATTGGATCAGTCATTGGCTGTGATCACAAGGATGGCTTGGGGAGAGTGTAGCCTCAACCCAACTGTAACCATTGTCTTAAAGCATCCAATCATTTACTGTTCACTAAGACACCCTTAGCTTTCAAAATATAAGCATGCGTGTTTCATCATGACAGACAGTTATACGGCTGAACATTTTCTGATGGCTGTTTCTACAGCGTAGGTAGGAGTTGGGGATCAGGAACCTGTGGAATCCTGACGGAGCTCATGCCAAGGGGATTCCTCAGAAAATTGAGGTTTCCACTGGGCATTTCCCCTGGGCCTGGAAAATTCCTGCAGTATCTACTTAAATCAGAGAATTTGGAGGGTTCCACTGCAGTTGATTAAATAGATATCTGGGCAAAGTTAGATTTCCAATGCCTAGTTTACTTGCTGAATAATCCAACTGAAACAAAGATCTCATACTTACTTCACAACCCACATCCAGTTGCACCTCCCAAAGATGCTTTACTACAAGAATCAGCTCAACACATCTCCCCCCACTCGTGCATCACCACCCCCACCCAGACCTGACGTTCATACCATCCTGCAGCTGCCCAGGACTGATCTCCACAAACCCCCTCCAGCTGCTAGACTCAACACCATGACCACACCCCTACCCAAAAGGGCACCTGATTCCATCACACACCCAAGGACCAGAGTATTTCACCCTCCACCACCTCGCCCCACCCCCCGCCATGGGTCCCAATACCTCCAGGTCGTCCCTGCCTGACACAAAATCTCCTGTCTCACATAAATCCAAACACTCCTTCATCTACCTGGTCCCTTGCCATCTTGTGCCCTGCCCATCTGGTACCCTACCCACATAGCAGCCTATCTAACTAGCAGTCCACGTCCCAACCATCTGTCACTTTTTCCACCTGGAATTCCACCTCCTACCAAACTGGCACCCTACCCACCTGGCTCCTTGCCCTCCTGGCCCTGTACCATCCTGGTACCCCAACCTCATGCTTCCCTTGTATGCTTACCCCTTCACAGGAACTGTCAAAGTGACTGGCTGTGATGGGGGGACGTTTAAATCACATAAGGTGGTAACTGAGTGCTGCCCCCCCCCCCCCCCCCCCACTAAGCTGCACCATGAAAGGGTAGTGTCGGGCAGAAAGGACAGCCTTGTATTTCTGAAGCAGCCCTGATCAGAATCTCCTGTCAGAAGTGTGCAGCTCTTTCTTAACGCCAACAAAACTAGAGTGGCGATCTGTAGTTAAAATCTGAGTTCCTCTGTTTCAGCTCCTGCTGTATAGTTACCTCCTGGCTGGGCCTGACTGTATTACAGTCAAATAAAAGATATTGTTTAGAAAGATGGGACCCGTGCTCAGTGTTGCTGGGCTAACTCTCTTAGCGCCTAATCCAATCTCAGTATTAACACCAAAATTTGTTTCTCTTTCCAGTCTGGCAGTTAGACGTACCATTGTTCTGCCATTCTCACATTCCAATCACTTAATCTGAACTAATTGTTCTGCTATAACGCGCGGTTCGACAATGCAACTTCGCTGTAACAGGATTGACAAACTGGGGATGCTGTTTCTACAACACAAACTTTTAAAATGTGTGTTGGCTATAACGCGATTACAGCGCCAACACTTTAAGTGCTGTTCCTAAAGTGTGATTTTTCTATAGCGCGGACTTGCACAAGAACACAACCATCGCATTAGAGAAGAACTGACTGTATCAACATTTTTTCTCCATCAGAACCCTCCACCCACTATACCCCTCCAAAACTATAGGATAAATGCTGCCTCCCTCCACACCTCAGCTCAGATGAAGAATCATCGAGACTCGAAATATTAGCTTACTCTGTCTCCATGGATGCTGCCTGACCCGCTGTGATCTCGGCATCTGTTGTTTTCACCAGAATTTGTTTGTTTTTTCCCTTGCATTATATAAATAGATAACCGGAAGAGGCTTTTGTACTTGAGGTTTTCTGAGATCTTTTGAAGAATAGCTTGATTTTCCTTTTCTGTAAATGGGTGGAGCCTGAACTTGCTGATGTCATTGGAAAAGTTGTTCTTTTCCAAAGCGGAACAGTAAAAGCTTCGATGCTTGAATACTCCAAGAACTGAACTGAAATTGAATTCTGCTGGTGAACTGTACCTCTCTCTCTCTGTCTGTTTCCTGCAGCACATGTCGATATGAGATGATGTCGAGTGACTGTTAAAATGCACAGATGTGGCCAGGCTACTGTTCAGATTTGCACAGTATTTCAGCTAAAATATTCCTTCCTTTTAAAATGGACACAAGTCCCAACGATAAAATCTTTTAATCGCTATTAACTTGATAGATTGCACATTTTGAAGGGAATAGAGCTTTATTAAGGAGCTCCTGCCCAATGTTTGCATTCACAAACCAGTTTGAAACCCCAGCGCAATATCATTTTTCTTTATTTTGTGGCCTCTCTGGTGGCTGGCAGTGAGGTGTCCATCTGTTCATTTGAGATTGCACTAAATAGCAAGTGGTCAATGGATAGTAACTGACAGGGGTCAAAAGGGCCTCTTGACCCTTCACTGAAGCAGTTGGGAGATGAAGGCGTGATCTACAGCAGGATAAAAAAAATCTAAAGCTGTCACAGCTTTAATTAGTAACGATAGTAGGAGGACGAAGTGAAATCATTGGTGAGAGACAACAAAGGTATCCGATATAGTAATTTATTACCAGCCAGTGGGTTTTGCGCAATAGGTTGTTTACCCCTGCCGTGGTCAAAAAAAAACTAAAAGGCACTCTACCGCTTAACTGAGGATGGGAGCCCCACTGTTAGCAGAGGTGCACGGTGTTCAGATGATTGCCTTTGCCATTAGCTGGGTAATGCTGTTTTTCTTTCTATTGTAAACTGAACTCTGCCTGTGCATCAGCTGCAAAAATTGAGGGCTTTTACGTTTCTCTTCTGCTGCCAATCACTGAGATTGCTGCCCTTCCCTCTGCTGCATTTGAGGATTCAATTCTGAATGTTCAAAACATCCCCAGCACTGCCCACACCAAGGAAGAAAGGGCTTGTGTTTCCTCTTTATTTTCGCAAACCACTGTTTTCATTCCACACTTGTCAGGAAGGAGGAGTTTTGTTTTGCCACTCAGTGAGGATGGAGCTTTGGTGACCCAAGTTATATCTAATTCAAGGAAGACCCACAATGGAATAGTGGATCAGGTCGAGGTGTTTCTTGGGGAATATAAAGGTCTCAAGGTTTCTTTGCCAGTCCACTTCAAGACAAAAGCCAGAGAGAAATGTTTAATTTCCCAGGTACTGGTGATTTGTTTTACCTTTAATCCCAGAGACAGTGCCTTTACCAGTTCAGGGTCAGAAGATAGGACATGATCAAACAGAACGCAGCAAACAGATTCTGTTAATGTAATTGAAAAGCAGAACTCGACAACATGAAAGGGCTTAAAGGCTGCTCATCACTCATGCAATTATGTGTATTTTGTTTTCTTTTTAAAAATTATTTCCTTGTTTACTGCAGTAATCACTAGAAGCAGTTCAAGCTTGTAAATAAAAGGCAAGTAATCATGTATCATGTTAAATCATACACAAGAGCTTCTTAAGTAAAGTAAGAAATTACAATGCAGGGTTACACATAGAATTTACCCTATTGTGCAAGAAATAAAGGCAATATTGCAATTTTATAGTTGGGATACAAATGCATTCTGCTCAGCAATTGGTTTTCAGCACAAATTGGTGCTAACTGATCAGCCTAAGTTTCTATTAGTTTAGATCACATTTAAAAGAATGAAATTCATGTCAGAGGAACCCTAAAGTCAGCACTGTACATAGTTTGTATGTAAATTATAAATTTGTGAAACAATTGACGGAAACAGCCATGTAAAAGTATTACAGGTTAATGGAATGATGACACCAACTTAGTTTTCATTTGTAACTGAGTTACCAAGTTTGCTTATTGATATTTGTGGGAAAAAATAGTTTATACAATTTAGAAATAACCATATAGAAACCTGCCTACAGCTGTTAGTCACTGGAGGAGGACAAGCATGACTCCGCCTGAATCTAACAAAGTGCATTTAATAGAGACTTAATTCTGAATGTTCTCAAATCAGGGTATCTTATAAATGCACATGGACATATAACCTGCCTTGCTGTATCTGTCTTACAGCTGCCAGTCAATTTTGTTGACTGCTGAAAATGTCTCTTAAACACAAATTGCTTCACAGGGACTTTTCTAAATGGCACAAAGCTACTAAGTGCCCGAAGTTTGCAATGGAAAAAAGCAACAGAAACATGATATTGTGGGGAGTGTAATCATGTAAATACTCACTCTGCTGGGATTTCTCCAAGATGCACTTGCTTTTCTCAACTTTTCAGTTTTATTGTTTAGTGAGTTGACAAAGAACTCTCAACCTTTACAATTTGGATGAGGCTTTTTTTCCTGCATTTAGTTTCTTTATACTTGGCAGCCTGAGGCACAGGCGACTAGAGAACCATCTGCTAAGAAAGGAGTGGAAGGGCAGGCCAAGTGTGACATCTGGCAGTGCTGGACTCCAGATCCCCTTGAGCTCAATAGAGGTCCATCTTCACGTATTGATTAAACCAATACTTTGGGTGTCCATATGGCTTGGGGAAAAACACCCAAGGGAAGATTGCCCTTTCCTGAGATTGAGGGTGACCTCTTATAATGTCTGCATTCTTCTCGTGGACATCAAGGGCGGATAAAAAGCCAGGTTGTGAGGAATCTAGTCAAAGGCAACACATTTGTATGGTTCATAGCACCTATCCTCTGAGACGTTAAGGGTTGATAGGCCTTCTGAGGGCTGACTCTCAAATATCAGCCCCATTTCCCCATTGACATTTATCAGTCAGAGGAGAATAATTATCAGCTTTAATGGGGAGAAGAAGCTTCAGGTGGGTGGGAGGGAATGTCTGATCATGTTTGAGTGGAAGACAAATGATCTTGAATTAATCAGCATAAGCTACAAATAATTTGCATGCAATTCAAAGTGCTTGCTGCATGTAGTGAATTTACTATTTACAGATTTATACTGTTTTTATTAATAAAAAGCTAGACTTGTCTGCAAATTACAGGCAAATTCACTGTTATGGGTGATGTAAATTGTGAAGTGTCTTGGGTACGGGAAGAGTATGCCATTTGTCTTGGAGACTTGCCGAAAGTGCAATCAATTCGTCGTTTGCTGCTGTATCTGTCTGCATTATGAGACAATAGACACGAGCTCCTCCATCTCCATGAGAGCTAAGACTCTTTTGAAATGTTGGCAACTTTTCTAAGATGTACGTCTATAACTCGGGCACTTAATACAGCATACATTCATTAAGACAAACGAGTCATGTACAGTACCACTGGGAATAAATTAACCTTATTTTATCTGCGGTGTACATTTCGAAATCACAAATCAGTTCCAAAAGTTCCTGGAAATGTTTCCCTCAGTGTAGCTGTTGTAACATTTTCAGAATGTAGCGATGATAGTGTAGTTGTTATTGAAGGTTGGCATTTATTCTTATTCTTTGGATGTTGAGATGCAGCATGCTTGTTTGAACCAGTCTTTCTGCTCCACAACAAAGCCTCGTGGTCCGTGTATGTGTTTGCTATTCTGCATCTTTATAGCACAAAGTTTAGTGCAATCTTGAAAACAACATCCAGCAAAGTAGATCTACCAATGCCGTTTCACTTGCAAAGATAATTAAGAGCAGTTTTTATTTGCAATTAAATTAACTGTTGTGAATCTGTCACTCTGAGGCCCAAATCCAATGTTTTCCTTGGCAGTTTGATTTAAATACCTCAAAGTGGAACAATGGAAGAAAATGCATATTTGCTTAGTATTTGCGTAATTGGAACGATAATATCCTGCTTTGATTCATAATCAAATAGTCTCAAGAAATACCTGACTGCATAACGAGCCTTTTGACAATAGCTTCGCATTTAAGGCTGCACCTGTACTGTATTATCGTAAGTGAGCAGGGCTGCAGAATGGAAAGCACATCTCACAAGAGCCTGCCTTGGAAACACATACTGCTGAGGAGGTTCTGGCTAGTAAATTATAAATCTGAGAGTGCAGTCAAGTATGTCCATAATCTTAAATCATTAAAGGAGGCTTTGCAGTTATATTATTAAATGTCCAGAATATGTAACTAATCATCAGAGTTTGTATATCTTGCTTAAGACTACATTGTAGCTTATTTCATAGTGTACTGCCTCTCTGGCTTCTGTTGGGACTCAGATCTGACATTTTAACATTGGTGTGCTACTTTATCAATTTGAATGTGACTGATAATTGTGTAAACCAAGTAGGTGGTTAGTGAACATGAGCTTATCTTTAATATTCTGATATGTATTACTTTATTTTTACTGACATTAAATTCATCAATCCACTTAGAAAAAAATGCACAAAGCCTAACAAACATGCTTGCGTGTCAACAGAACTGTTACATTGTTAGCGAAAGTGCTATTCCCTGGACTGTTCTTAACTCTCATGATAATAATTCCAGCCTTCCATAATTCGGATGTGTCTCTGGCCCCTAGAAGTAGTCCTTTTCCATTTACTGCTACCTCATGTTTTCCATTGCCAAGCTAAGCCAAGCGAGCTAATTTGCCATTAATTCCACATGCATCACTTGTGGAGCTTTATTAAATACAGCTTAAATATTTAAGTGAATTATGTCTGCTGGATAGCACTGATCTTTTAACTGAATTATCTCTTCAATGAGCTCCCAATTTGCGACAGATAAACAACGCCTGAGTTTGTCAAACAAATGTTGATGCGCTTGAGCTGCTGCTGCACTTTTATTTTGCCTCAGTCCTTAATGAATATCAAGTTCATGTCCATGATCTTCTAGACCTTGTGTTTACCTCTGCACTTACAGGGCTCCTAAAATATTAACCAATGCCTTTTCATCTAGCTCCCTTATTTCTGTAGGAATCCTCATTTACAGATCAACTGCGAGTTCCTGTGACTCTAAAAGGTTTATTCCTAGTGATTCATGATTCTGATCTCAATATTAATACAAATGTGTGTGGGAATTTGACCCATCTTTTCCATTTGGAAAAAATGTTTGGTTTTCCCCTAATTGCACCCAGTGAGTAAAGTTATTTCCTTTTCCATCTACCCAGAGCTTAATTCCATCTTGACATTGCCTTTGATTAGTTTGAACCTGTGTGCTGTCCAACTACCATGACTCTGATCACAATGTTCTCCAGCTATCTTTTCTTGGCTATTGTCTTCCATATGTCACTATCCAGTCATCTACTTGAGGGCTGAAGTTTCTCCTATTTCTATCATATTCTTGGATTCTAGAAATAATTCTTATTGTTCATCTCAGAATAAAATCCCTATCTTGAATCTCAGTGGACCAATTTGCTTCAAGCCTCTGAATCAAGTCGTTTTGCAAGTTGGAAACAGTAGGAATCCAAATAATGCCAACAGCACCCCATTCAATACTTTGTGCACACTGGCGTGACTCTTAACAATTGCTCCTTGCCCCCTGTCCTTCAGTGAGTATCATCTCAACTCCCAGATTATCATAGGGAACCAGCACCTCTTTAAGGTTAAGTTGTATCTCTTCAAGCAGAATTTTATTAAATATTTCTGTGGAGGTCAGTTGGCACGGTAGATTGTTCCACAGTTCTGCTATTACACCAAGGGCATTAGCTTCTGACACTGGGAGTGGCATATGGTCCTGACTGTAACTTGGGGGCAAAATA
This sequence comes from Chiloscyllium plagiosum, assembly GCF_004010195.1. Lineage (NCBI taxonomy): Eukaryota > Metazoa > Chordata > Chondrichthyes > Orectolobiformes > Hemiscylliidae > Chiloscyllium > Chiloscyllium plagiosum. The sequence goes on along the minus strand of NC_057745.1, from coordinate 16,196,906 downwards.
ACTCCACAAAGGCCAATATCCCATCATCAGGTCATCCTTTATTTACACATGCATAGTACATGATCCTAACCCAGCTAGTACAGAGCTGGCTCCAAAAGTGAACAGAATCAGTGGCTCTCCTGTTTACATCTGTCTATCAGGAGCCCCTTATTGGACCAGATTAATAGCCCCAATCAGGGAACTCATATTCTATGAGATTCGCCTAACTGACCTCATTCCAATTACGACAGGGGTTGGGTTGTATTTCCCAGTGACCCGCCTGATGAAATGGGAAGAAATGAAATTCATGACCATGATCCTTGGGTAGACCTCTTTTGGGATGGAACAGAAAGCATTATGAACAGACATGTTACATCAGTAACTTCCAGTTCTCAATGGCAAGTATTCTATTTACCAGGAAGAAAGACTTGCCTTTATGTAACCCCTTTGTGTAGGACTGCTACCTATTGAGCTGTGTCTGACAGTATACAGTATGATGATCTCAGCTGGTCCCTGGAGTTACATTTCATTGTGGGCTGTTGGCATTGTACTTGATGGCATAGTGGCCAAACTGGAATAAAAGCAAGGATGTGTTGGCCGAGAGTTGGGATGGCATCAGTATCATCTTGTCAGGATCGACCACAAGCCCAGACTCCTGGGATAGATTGAGCAGCAGTATCTGCGCAGGGAGGAGTGGTGCTGCACTCAGTTACAATTCAGACTGATTCCTTCCAAATGGAAGCATGTGCAGTGCTATCTGCTGCCTATAGGTACATTGGAGGGAGGACTGCTGCTTTATTCAGAAGGGCTAACGATCCCATCATTTTCTCACTGACCAAAGCAAGCATGGCTGTGAACAATGCAATTCCATTCCATTGTTGTCTTTCTACAAGGGCAGGGGATGATTATGCTGATGTAGTATGTGTTTTACAGTTCGTATTGATATATCCTACATGAGTGGAAAGGGATTCTATTCGTAATCGATTTTTATGCAGCAACCGCAGGCTGATGTAGAACACAAATAAATGAAGGATTCGGGAGGTAGCAGGATAATTGTGGAGCATATTTTTGGCAACTTGAAGCTGCTCTTCAGGCACTCCAATCAATTGGAGGCATCAAACACATGCTCACTGACACCAAGGTCCTCATTATTGAAGAACGGTATTTGATTTGAAATGTTAAAGCTGTTTTCTCATTACAAATGCTGCCAGACCTGCTGAGTTTCTCCAGCAATTTCTGTTTTTCAGTAGCTTCATCATGACGATGAGCTGGCTCAGCTACAGAGTCATTTTATCCGAAGATGCCTAACCAATGCCTGGGAGGAGCAGCAGAACAATTGAGATTCAAGGTCATAGTCAATTGCAGACAGTCACAAGATAAAAGTTCTGATTCAGGCTGGAAGATCCTCATGCAAGATCCATTCAGCTAAACTCCTGAGCTGCCCCTTTAAAGAATTCTACTGGCATCCTGTTCCACACACTCTTCAGTAATATGTTGAGATTTTAGATTTAGAGTCATAAAGATCTGTAGCATTGAAATAAACCTTTTGGTCGAACCCGTCCATGCTGCCAGCTATCCTAAATTAATTTGTCACGTGTATTCAAGTACAGTGTACAAGAGTACAATTAAGAGTGTATGATGTCGTCACACAGGATGCCATCTTAGCTACAGAAGTAGAAAAATAAAGAAATAAGTTTAGAAGTTCAGCACTATAGCCCTCTTAGTATAAAAGTAGGAAAATAAAGAAATAAAGTTGAAAAAGTCAAACATTACAGACCTTCCTTAAGCCATGGGCCCACAGATGCTCCAAGCTAGGCTTCCCTGAGGGGGTTCACTGTCCCTGTGCTAGGAATAGAGTCATAGAGTCATAGAGTCATAGAGATGTACAGCATGGAAACAGACCCTTCGGTCCAACCCGTCCACGCCGACCAGATATCCCAACCCAATCTAGTCCCAACTGCCAGCACCCGGCCCATATCCGTCCAAACTCTTTCTATACATATACCCATCCAGATGAATTTTAAATACTGCAAGTGTGCCAGCCTCCACCACTTCCTCTGTCAGGTCATTCCATACACGCAGGAAAAAGTTGCCCCTTAGGTCTCTGTTATATCTTTCCCCTCTCACCCTAAACCTATGCCCTCTAGTTCTGAACTCCCCGACCCCGGGGAAAAGACCTTGTCTATTTATCCTATCCATGCCCCTCATGATTTTATAAACCTCTATAACGTCACCCCTCAGCCGCCGACGCTGCAGGGAAAACAGCCCCAGCCTATTCAGCCTCTCCCTATAGCTCAAATCCTCCAACCCTGGCAACATCCTTGTAAATCTTTTCTGAACCCTTTCAAGTTTCATAACATTTTGCGATAGGAAGGAGACCAGAATTGAACGCAATATTCCAACAGTGGCCTAAGCAATGGCCTGTAAAGCCGCAACATGACCTCCCAACTCCTGTACTCAATACTCTGACCAATAAAAGAAAGCATACCAAACGCCTTCTTCACTATCCTATCTACCTGTGACTCCACTTTCAAGGAGCTATGAACCTGCACTCCAAGGTCTCTTTGTTCAGCAACACTCCCTAGGACCTTACCATTAAGTATGTAACTCCTGCTAAGATTTGCTTATCCCACCCTGGGCTAAGACCCACCTGTACTCGCCAGCCACCTTCGCTGCCAACCTCCATCTGGCACACCGCTTGCAAGGCTTCTGCCCGCGCCACCGGTTCCACCATCCTTCACATCACCCTCAATGTCCATTCCTCCTCTTCAAAACTGATCGGGTTAATATTGAGAGATTGTTTCTGTTGCTCAGGAAAGTTACTAACAGGAGACAAAGTTTCAAGATAAACTTCCAATTATTTAGGGCTGAGAAGTAGAGAAATTACTTCACTCAAAGGGTGGAGCATGTTTGGAGCTTTCAACTCAAGAGGGTTGTGGATGTTCCACCATTGAAAGCATTTCAGAATTAGAATGGACCGATGTTTGGTTTTTCTGGGTGATCTGGTTTAATTTATTCTTGGCATGAGAGCAGCAGTGGCAAACCAATAAGCGTTGCCAATTTCGATCTGATCTGAGGGCATCTAAAGCTAATCACCTTGTGTGGACTGGTGTCACATGTATGTCTGCCAGGTAGAGGTGGAAGGTGGAATGAGATCTATTCATTGAGTATTTCCTCGTGCAAACCACAGACAAGCAGATTTATTGAAATCAGTTTCACAACTTGCTGCAGCAGGGTTGGAACTTATCACCTCTGAGTTGCTAGCCTAATTCAAAAGACACTAAGTTGCCCTTTCATCTTCTAGAACGTATGAAATGGCATCACACGATGACAGATTTACTGTGATCACTACAATAACTTACCCATTGGAGCAATGGGGATGAGATTGAATATTGGCTGCTTTATTGAGCTCCCTCTTTGATTAATATATTTGTGGTAGTCTCTGTGATTGGGATCACAGTGTCTTGTGGAACATTTTGTAAACTCCTCAGGGACTGTTGCACAGTCTTCTGGGACTGCTGTTGCTGCAGCAACACCCTCCTCATTAGAATCATAGAATACCCACAGTGTGCACACGGCCCATTGAGTCCACACCACCCCTCTAAGCAACATCCCACCCAGACTCGACTCCATCGCTGTAACCCTGCATTTCCTATGGCTAATCCATCTAGCTCGCACATCCCTGGACACTACGGGCAATTTAGCATGGCCAATCCTCTAACTTGCACATCTTTAGACCATGGGAGGAAATCGGAGGACCTGAAGGGAACCCACGCAGACACGGGGAGAATGTGCAAACTTTACAGACAGTCACTCGAGGGTGGAATCGAACCCGGGTCCCTGGTGCCATGAAACAGCAGTGCTAACCACTGAGCCACCATGCTGCCCTAGACCCTCTCATGGAGTTGCTGCTCTGCCTTCAAGTCTTGCCGATGTTGTTATTCCTTCCACAGGAACAGACAGCTCAGTAGCTGCTACCTCAGAAACGTTGACTTCTGAACGGGCAACTGGCTCGGTTACTGCCAATATGATTCGAGGGCTGGTTAATCCTTCACTAGTTGTTAGGTCTCTGATTTTGGCAACAGGAATCTGCTCACTAACAGATGGAACAGGTTCCTCAGAAGTCGGAACGCTGCCAGACTCTGAGATGACGGGAATCCTCAGGTGCTTCCTTCGTGAATGGAAGACGTAGTGGAGAAAAGGGACTCAGTATAATTGTGGGAATCGAGGGATATGGAGAGCGAATAGGGAGGTGGTGTGGAGGTCTAAGATCAACCACGAAGGTATTGAATGTTGAGGCAGGCTGATGGACCAAATAGTCTATGCATGCTTCTATTTCTTAAGATCTTGGGCAGACAGTTTATTGAATGAATTGATTTAAATATTAATAACATTGCTGTCTATTGTGGCCTGTTATTTTTGTTTGTCAGTGAATGAGTGTAAGACAACCAGTGGAACACAGTAGCCCTTGCCCTAGCCCTGAAACCTGGGATACTGAGGACTGTAAACGACAAACAAAACAAAGTGAAATGATTCAATGATACTTTAATCACATTGCATCAGTCAGTGATCTTTTTGGGCAAAAGAATTCCTTTCTTACCTGTGGGGGTAGCTACCCATCCAATGTCCTGTCAAGGTTTGAGTTCACACGTCGACTGTTTCATTGCAGTTTTAAAGCACCTTGACAAGACCATTCCTGGAGTATCGAGGGCAGTTTTGGTCTCCCTACTTAAGAAAGGATATACTTGCCCAACGGCAAAAGTGAGGACTGCAGATGCTGCAGATTAGAGTTGAGAGTGTGGTGCTGGAAAAGCGCAGGTCAGGCAGCATCCGAGGAGCAGGACGTTTCAGGCAAAAGCCCTTCCTCATAGTCGAGGTTCACTAAGCTTATACTGGGCATGACAGGACTGTCGTAAGAGGCTTGACTGGGCCTATATAGAGTTTGGAAGAATGAGAGTGGATTTGATTGAACTGTATAAAAAGACGACAGATCAGATGCAGGGAGATGTTTTCCCTGGTTGGAGAGTCGAAAAACAGGGTTCACTGTCTCGGGATCCGGGATAGACCATTCCGAGCTGAGATGAGGAAATATTGATTTACTTGAAGGGTAGTGACCCTGTGGAATTCTCTACCACTGAAGGCTGGGGAGGTCAAATCACTGAATATAATACAGAAAGAGTTATGTTTTTAGATTTTAAAGGTACCAAAGATGTATCCTGGGCATATGGCATTGAGTCATAGATTCAGATGACATAGAAACAGACCCTTCAGCCCACCATGTCTGTGCTGACCTATAAACACCAAAGTACACTAATCCCATTTATTTGCTCTTAGTCCATAGTCTCTTGTGCCCTGGCATTTTCAGATCTCATCCAGATGCTTCTTTAATGGCGTACAAGTACCTGCCTCCCCTACCCAAATCAATTAGTCAGACAGGATCTTCCTCGAACAAATCTGTGCTACCTCTGTCAATCCTGTCTTTCCAAGTATTGATTAATCCTGTTCTTCAGCACCTTTTCCAATATTTTCCACTGACATTGGACTTAATGTTTGTGTTTCCCTAACCTATCCCTGCTGCCTTTGTTGAACAGAGGAACCACATTAGCTATCCTCCAGTCATCTGGCACTTCACCTGTGGCCAGCAAAGTGTTAAGTATCTCCACAAGGGTCCCAGCAATCTCTTCCCTTCCTTGCCTCCCAGAGCAGCCTGGGATACATCTCATCAGGCCCTGGGGATAAATATACCTGGATGCTCACTAAAACATCAAATATTTCTTCCCTATTTATCTTAACGTGTTCTAGAATCTCACTGTCCCAACTGACATCCCTGGCTACAGTGTTTTTCTCTTTTGTGAATACAGTTAAGAAGTATTCATTTCAGACCTCACCCATGTCCACTGGCTCCATGCACAGATTGCCTCTTTGCACTCTAGTAGGTCCCACTCTTAGGTTTAATATTCTTATGAAAAGCTTTGGGGTTTTCCTCGATCTCACCTGCCCCTCTGTGCCAACTGTCTACCTTTGAAAGGCCTTCCCTTTTTCAATGCACTGTGCCTGACATACGGCTTCCTTGTTTTTCCTTATCAAACTCTTTAACATCCAGGGTTGTCATCGAAAGATTACTGCATGACTTAAGCAGCGAGCAATAATTGTTTATGCAGTTCTTCAGTAACGTGCTGTCCTCGCCCTTCACTTTTAGAGAGACACACTGGCCCTGAATTCTCACTATGTTACTCTTAAAAGACTCACACCTTTGAAATGTAAACTTACCTGTGAGTAGCTACTCCCAGTCTATGTTTACCAGATCCTGTCTAATGAGATTAAAATTGGCCTTCTCCAAATTTAGACACTTCATTTCTGCACTTTCCTTAACTTATAGAGTTATGGCCATTATCCCCAAAATGCTTACCCACTGAAACTTCAACCACCTGACCAGCTTTGTTCGTTAGAATTAAGTTTTGCACTACCCCATCTATGATGATGATCCTAATAGGACTAATTATGTCATGTCTCAAAAAGCTCTCCAGGATGAACTTTAAAAATTCCACCCTGTCTAATCCTTTCACATCAAGGCATTCCCAGTTACTGTTGGCAAAGTTGAAATCCTCTACAACTACAAGGCTGTTTCTCTCACACCTTTCCGTGATTTGCCTAGGTATTTGCTATTTGATTTCCCTCTGATTATTGGGATATCTGTGGAATGATCCAAGCAAGGTAATCACCACTTTTGGTTACTATTGTTGAGGTAGAAGTTTAAACATGCTCATATTGAATGGCAGAGCAGGCTAAAAGGGCCGAATGGACTACTTCTGCTCCTCGTCTCTAATCTGTTTACATTAACCGGTATGATCCAAAAATCAAACAGCACTCTTCCAATTTATTTCCCTTTCCCCTTCCCCCTTCTCTCTCATGGAATGTTTTGTGCCTATTGGGTGTTTTTGTGCCAGCATTGGTTGCCTATAGTCTGGCAGGTGCCATCAAGATGAGGTGAGCAAACTTAGTGACAAATAGCCCTGAGGCTTGACCTCTTGACCATTAAATTGGAAATTGGACTGATGAACCATCAGAGGCCAATAATATTTTTTTTTCCTGGCTTGCATTGTAGTAACCTCTCCTCAAATGTTCTTCTGATCATCTTCAAGTCTATACTCTCAGTACTTTCCAAAGGTGTAAAATGCCTTCATTTTGATGGCATTTTGTTTTCAATGGCATCTGTAGGTTCAGTGAATTGCAGTTTTATTTAAATATTCAATCCTGGAAGAATAAAATTGAGCATTTGTTGTACTCATTTTAAGTTAATAGTTTGGTCTTTTAAGCCACAAGATTTGTTCTCATGTGTTTTGAACAATGGTGTTTTATGTAAATTTCTGAAAGTCGTCTTTCTGAGCATTAGGAATTGGCATTTTGCCGTAGGCAAGCCAAGAGTGCCAATATTTAGTGGCGATAATGAACGACCAAATTGCATAATCAAGGCAAACATTTTCATCGAAACAATACTGCATGACTGTAGCAGCGAGCAATAATTGTTTATGCGGTTATGAAGTAAGCCCTGCTGGATTCAGGCTTTCCAATGTGTTTCTACTGCACAGGTTCATTAGTGACGTTTTTGAGCAACAGACTGTGGTTAATTGTGACCTGAGCACAATGGTAATGTCTTTACAAGCGGTGGCTCACACAAGGTCAGTTATCGGAGGAAGCTGCTGGCTATTGTTTCAGCCTGGCTGGAGGGAAGGTGTGTGCATATGTTGAAAAGCTGAAGGCAGAGCATATTGCAGAACAGCATCTGTGCTGATTGTTAGCTTCCAGCATGTGATCACAAAGAGGATAAGCCTGGCTTAAAACGTGAAAAAAAACACATGCTACAGAGTGTGAATGAGTTGACAATAAAAGTATGTAGTGCTTAATGTGTTTGTATGACATTCCTGTGCTGGCTGCATTAACTCAATATACCTTGGTTAAAATAACAGACAAATAATCGCTGATGAATTTCCCAAATGTTCCAGTGTTACAATTGCTAGCACTTATTTCTACCCATCTTTTTATAATGAGTTTTTTTTCTCTTTCCTATGTTTGAACACCCTTGGAAAGCTGTAACTTCTTGCCAGAGTACAATTCTATAGGTTGTCTCACTCAAGTAGCTACTATTAACCCTTGACGTTGAGTGTCTGCGCATCATTCAGCTGCAAGTAACATCAGAGGTGAAACCGACCCTATCTTCATACGACATCTATATGCATGCATTTTCGGCAGAGGCTGCTGGGTAGAAACTGGGAGAGAAGCTTTGCATGATTATCTAATATTCTTGGCCCTGCAATGAAGTCTTTGTTTTGTATCTGTTTAGTAATGTGTAAGCCAGCAATCTGTGAATATTGTAACATTCAGGAAACAGGACAGTTTCAAGAGGACTGTTCCATTTAACTGTTACAAAATAACAGTTACATGCAATACCACTTAGAATCAAGAGCAGGGCCTGTAAGATTTTAAATAGGTCTTACAATGAATTTTAAACTTTACTCAACAGTCAATTCTGAGGAATTGAACAAAAACAGTCAGAGGAAAAGGTCTCTATGTTTAGACTGCTGGTCAGTTAGGAGCAGGGAGACAAGGCTCCATCCAAAAAAGGTGCTGCTGTAGCAGTCCCCATTCAGTTCAGAGTCAGCAAAAGTCCAGGGGCAATGAAAAGACCTGGGAGTTATGAATCACAGAAGAAGTGATGCACAGTTAATAGCTCAATGTAGTTAACCGTGAGAGAGAAGGAAGCCCACAAGCAATATTTGTGCTGGGCAGCTGAGCAAGATAAGAGCTTTGAGAAACATTGAGTAGAAGCAACTCAGCGAAGTGAGCTGTCGGTGGACAAGCTGAAGTCATGCCTTTCAGTCGGTGCTGGAATGCAGTTTCCAGAATCCATGGGAGTGCACTCCTAATTGGGAAAGTGGACTCTGTGGACACGAGCAATTATTGAGGCAGAGTCGAAAAGTGTGGCGCTGGAAAAGCAAAGCATCCAAGGAGCAGGAGAGTCAATGTATCAGGCAAAAGCTCTTCATCAGGAAAGTCCATAATGGAATTGCATTTGAGTAAATTCCAAAGTTGGGTCAGCACGAACGAAGAATTGGAAGCTCTTGGAATGTTTCAATGAAATTTGGCAACACACATGATCACTAACATCTGGGAGGTGGAGATTGCTGTGACATCTGTAGGATCTGTCTTGATTTTATATGTTATTTAATGCACTTTGTGGAGTGATTGACCACAGTGTTTTGTTACTTCAGATTAATTCTGGATGTCAGAATTAAAGTTACGTATAGATGTATACATGTAGTGGATCTGTGGCCTCCTGCACATAGATCATAGTATCATAGAATCCCTACACTGTGGAAACAGGTCAGTCGGCCCATCAAGTTCAAACTGAGCCTACGAAGAGCATCCCACCCAGATCCAGTCCCCCACCCTTTCCCTGGAATTCCCCCATTTTCCATGGCTAATCCACCTAGCCTACACATCCCTGAACACTGGCAATTTAGCATGGCCAGTTCACCTGACCTGCACATCTTTGGACTGTGGGAGGAAACCAGAGCACCCGGACGAAACAGGAAGAATGTGCAAACTTCACCGACGCAGACTAGCTGATAATTGTCTCGTCGATCGCAGAGTCTCTGACAATTGATCTCACCATCTTTTTGCATTTCCCCCATTGCATGCATATCCATCATTATGCCTCTTCTGGACGCTGTGCAGCTAAAGAAACGACCATGCTCTTCACAGGCCTTGCCAGCTTGTGGGCGTGTGTTTCAGTTTGGTCCAGATGGACTGTCATCAGCAGGCTAAATAACGTTTTGTGGTAGCAGTATGAGCAAATGAGTAAGAAATATACTAGGAACTGAAATATGAAACCAGTGTATTACAGTACAAGAAACACAAGAGGTGATTTAGTCTGTCATGTCCATCCGGACTCTCTGCAGCCCACTCCTTTTCTGTGTACATGTAGTTTTTGTTCTTCAGCTGCAAAAGGTCTATGCAGGCTGAAGAACATTTACAAGGAAGGTTGCCACGCCCACATCCAATATCTGAGCTACACAAGCGGTCTAGAGCCCAAAAACAAATTGTGACCACAGGCGTATCAGAGTTGGGAAGTCATGTTGAGGTAGTGCAGAACATTGGTGAGGCCTCTTCTGGAATACTGTGTCCAGTTCTGGTCACCCTGTTATAGGGAGGATTTTATTAAGCTGGAGAGGATTCAGGATGTTGCCAGGAATGGAGGGTTTGATTTGATTTAGAAGAAAAGGCTGGGACATTTTTCATTGGAGCAATGGAGGTTGAGAGGTGATATTATAGAAGTTTATAAAATCATGAGGGGGATAGACAGAGTTAATGGTTGGTGTCTTTTCACGAGGATAGGTGATTTCAAGATTTGGGGACATTTTTAAAGTGAGGGGAGGAAGGTTTCAAAAGGACATGAGAGGCAACCTTTTTACACAGAGGGTGGAATGAACGTTGTGCAGAAGTGGTAGATGTGGGCAGAATTACAATGTTTAGAACACCTTTAGATAAGTACACGAATGGGAAAGGTTTGGATGACATGGGCCAGGAGCAGGTAGGTGGGACTAGGTTAGTTTAGGATTATGTTCAGCATGAACTAGTTTGGACCAAAGAGTCTGTTTCCGTGCTGCATGACTCTATAAGTGACCTCCTGTGCCTCCAAACTTGAAAGCTGCCTGCTACATTTGGGATACTCCAGGGTGCCGATCCAGAGGGCTTGCCTGCAGCGTGACCAATGGCAGAGTGACAACACAGACCACAAAATGATGCTGTGATAGATCCCAGATGTTAGTGATCGTGTGTGTTGCCAAATTTCATTGAGACATTCCAAGAGCTTCCAATTCTTCGCTCGTGCTGACCCAACTTTGGAATTTACTCAAATGCAGTTCCATTATGGACTTTCCTGATGAAGAGCTTATGCCCGATACATTGACTCTCCTGCTCCTTGGATGCTGTGCTTTTCCAACGCCACACTTTTAGCTGTGATAAAGCTGGATGATCGAAAACAAAACCAAAAATGCACAGAGTTCCACGCTGAATAGGAAAATGAATGTCTGGTCATAATTGTAAAAAATAAGAGCTTTGTTTTGTACATCACCAAACTTACGTGGATTGGTAAAAGGGGAGCAATTTGGAACAATATCACACTGTGATGCAGAGTAAATCCAATGATGGTCTTCCCTTGAACAGCGTGCTTCAGATTAGGACAGGTGATGAGTTAAGGCTGTTTTGAAAGCTGAATGTAATTACTTTCTAAACCAGCAGCAAAAGGTAAGGCTTGTTTGAAGAATAATTATGAATTTGCCATCTCCTGGCAAAACACTTGAAATCATTATCGGATGGCAAAGTAATTAAAGAAGCAACGACTGGTCGCTCACTCTTTACCCACAAACTTTAAAAACAAAGGAGAAATAATAATGGCAATACAGATATGTCACTCAGTGCCTCCACTGTAGCCTGACGAGTGAAATCTTTGTCTGAAGATTTCTTTCATCAACTACAGCAGAACCTTGAGGTTTGTGAATGCTCTTCCCTACAGTTAGATGAATCCATTCATGTGACTGGCACAGTCCAGCTGTTGGATTTTGTGTGCATGGTTTTGAAGGACATAGCAATCAAAGAGAATCTCACTCTTTTGCCCCTTGAAGAGAGAACAAGGGGTAATAATATCTACAGGAAAATACTGCAAACTACCAAAAAAGAGGCACATGCATGAGAGAAAACGGCATTCTAATCAGGAAACTGGTTTCCAACATAATTGGTAGCCCATATTTGGACCAAGCATCTCTGGTGAACTATGTTACATTTTGTAGAAATGATCTTGACTTCTCTCCTTTATCAATACCATTATGGACTTGTCCCATGTAATGAGACTTACTGTTAATATTGTACATTTGATTGGAGTTAGAGGCCTTCAGCAATATTTGAATCTTTACTTGACAAAGCTGATGCTGGCTACAGTGAACTAATCCACCGTGCTCATGTGCTGTGCTTAGGTTGAGGGAAGATCCTGCAAAGATTTTGAGATATGATGCCTGAGATTTGTATTTCCCTTAAATCAAAGAATGAAGTATGCAGAGAGCTGTTAGACAGTGCATGTTTGGGTTGTCTTTGGGTTCCTTACAGACATAACATCGAAACTGAATGTCAACTACAGAGAAAGGATAGAGACTTAGCAACTTTGGATCAGTGCTGTGATTGCAATAAAACTTAAAAGGGGGTCTGTAGTCCTCCCAATTTAAAAATAATGACACTACAACACTTCCTATATCTGGAGAAAACAGTAGAAATCTACAAAAGTTTAGGAAAAGAGGTTCCACACAATAAACATTTGTGCACACTTGAGGAAGATAGCAGAGGAATTCAACAAACAATTTTCAGGAATTAGTTGTGATTGAGCAACTTACCCAGTTTGTCTCTAATTCCTTCAAGTAGAAATTGGTGTGATGGCTACCAGATTCCATCAGGTGTTTGATTTACAAACAATGGAGATAATTGGTGTCCAAAGTGATATTGAGCTTTTTGGAGATTAATATTTTAAGACTTGTAAACAGAGAAAAGCAGACACTACTACCATCCTGTGTTTTTAAAGTGAAAGGTTACTTTAGCTTCACATTCCTCTGTGAGACAGTGTTCTCCCAACTGAAGATAATCCACTCCACGCATTGCATCCACCTCTCAGATACCCATTTGGTGGACTATATATGGCCAGCAGACTCAAACTACAACCCAGACTTCAGGACGCAGGCAGATAATGTGCAGAGGTAGTTGTCACAATGAGACTTGGGGTGAGTCGCTGACAAAATGAATGTTTATATCTATTTGGTTTTAGATCTGTATGGCACTAAAAATAAGACATTTATTGTGTATTTTCTTCAGATCCTGAGTTGCACTTTAATTCAAAAAGGGATCTTGCGCTTATAAAGATTGGAGAGCACTGTTAATGGATTGTATTACTATTCTAACTTAGTATAGTAAGGTTTATTGTTTTTCTAAAATTGTGGAATCTTGTATCTTTATTCTTTTAGTAAGAAGCTGGATCTCATATGTTGACTACTTTATAAATAAAGGTTATTGCTCCCTAGATAAACCATAACATAAATTGGATGATCAGGTCTGGGATTGTGACAACCTCACAAGAATAGAAACATTGCAGTACTCTGGCTGAAACTAAGTCATTGCAGATTGTAGAACACTTCAGGTTATCAAAGAAGCTTATTTAGTTTGTTTTTAACATATTTCATAAACCTAGAATGACATCAACATGCTTTGTGACAGTCTATTGCATCATAATTTCCCTCTGTCTCTTTTAAGCATCAGAATTTACTTGTAATCATTATTCCATCACTGTTAATCATTGTTTTTGCTTTTAAATTGCAGTCTGCATTTCTGGAACCAACTCTGCAGCCATTCACGGTGCTGCCTGTGAAGACAGAATGGAGTGATAGCACCATCCACGTTTTACTATTTGATGTCAGTGCCATTTGCGAACAGCTGTTCTCACATCAAGAGAAAGAGCCCAAGTTACAGAATACCATCCCAAACCATGAAACGTTAAAGAGACTAGCTAACATTGATGGGAAAAAACCACCAATATCCTTAAAAAGAAATAAGGCAACATTGTCTCCATGTCAGGCAAATGGTTCAGTTAAAGATTTAGTCCATGACCATTTATTTTATAGCGAAAGCATCACAAATGGACTTGCGCGGGAAACTGCTGCAATTAGCAAACAAAAAACTAAACTCAAGGGTACGAAAAGGGTTACACCGTCAACAGTAAAAAGAATGGATGTTAATACAGCCAGAGACACAGCTAAATTACTCATTTCTTGCCTGTTTCCATGGGGTGTGGATAGAGATCTGGATGAACTCTGCACAAAGCATCTGGGCATGTTTGAGCCTTGCTGTCCAGTGTCCTTTGGCCTTTTGTCACAAGACGATCACTTGTCTCTCCTTTTGCCGGGATGGTATCAGCTCAATCGGGAGGGGACGAAGGATTATGTATTCTGCAGCAAGATATCAAATAAAGTTGTGGAACTTGCAAAACAGGTCTCAAACATTACCCAGCTTTGCACTGTCTCTGTGGAGGAGATCCTGAATGATGAAGCAGATGGAAACTTTCAGTTAGAAATGATATCCTATTTGCTATCTGTCATCTTGTTGGTCAACGTACAGATGAGAATGTCTTTTCTGTCCAAGGAGAACGAAACACATAATGCCATGAGGTAAGGACAATAGAGTTCAGTCACAATACAACAAAAAATGGAATTAATCCAAGTCCTCACCAATATTAAAGCTTTTTGATATACAATATTTATAACATTCCTGCTAACAGGCGAGATCTTGATTAGAAAATGCCTTTTAATCACCTTTTGCTAATTAATTTTGGTATTTGATTATTGTTATGGATATCAATGCGACTTTAATTAACAGTCAGTGGGGATATTACCATAGAAGATAACTTCAGCAATGAATAGAGTTCACAGAGCATAATTTTTTATTTATTTAAGAAATGTAAAGCAGTTTAAATAAATGTAGCATTCTATTCAATGTGTGTTTTGGGCTAAATCTGCAATTGTTCAAGAGTAAAATTGCAAATCTTCCAAACAGACCTAATGCTCAGAAGACCAGTGCCTTTTATTCAACCTCTCAGATTTTTGTTTTTCTTTCAAATGGCAGTGAGTCATAAATAACATTTCTGACAAAGGACTGCATGGCTCTTAATGCATGAAGTCTGCTCTTACTAAATGTAATAGCAACCTCGTTAAAAATGTAATGTCCTTAATGGCTTCACCAAAATTTGTATTACTTTCAAAACTTGATTGGCTTTCCTATGACATAATTTTATAAATAGTCCGTAAATACTATAAAATATAGGGTTATTCTAACTCCATCCGGGGTTGCAGTAGTGGCTCAGTAGTTAGTACTGCTGCCTTGCAGCACCAGGGACCCAGGTTTGACTCTACCCTTGGGTGACTGTTTGTGTGGAGTTTGCATATTCTCCCCATGTCTGCATGGGTTTCTTCCGAGTGCTCTGGCTTCCATCCACAGTCCAAAGTTGTACAGGATAGGTGGACTGGCCATGCTGAATTGGATTAGATTACCTACAGTGTGGAAGCAGGTCCTTCGGCCCAACAAGTCCACACCAACCCTCTGAAGAGTAACCCACCCAGACTCATTTCCCTACATTGACCCATGACTAATGCACCCAATACTGCGGGAAATTTAGCATGGCTAATTCACCTAACCTGCATATCTTTTGGACAGTGGGACGAAACTGGAGCATGCAGAGGAAACTCACGCAGACACGGGGAGAATTTGCAAATTCCACAGTTGCCCGAGACTGGAATCGAACCTGGGTCCCTGGCGCTGTGAGGCAGCAGTACAAACCACTGACCACCGTGCTGCCCTATTGTCCATAGTATCCAGGAATGGACAGGCTAGATGGATGAGCCATGGAAAATGCAAGATTATAGGGAAAGGGTTGTGGAGGTGGGTCCGAATGAAATGCTGTTGGGAGGGTTGCTGTGGACCTGATGGGCTGAATGGCCAGTGTCCACACTGTATGACGATGCTGTCACCTTCAGGTCCATCCTGCACTCATTTTAAGTGCATGTCCCCACAAGGGAGCCATGGGATTGTGGAACTAACCCTGTAGTTTGGGTAAAATAACAGGATTTGCATCTT
The DNA here is from genome assembly GCF_004010195.1 of Chiloscyllium plagiosum. Taxonomy (NCBI): domain Eukaryota; kingdom Metazoa; phylum Chordata; class Chondrichthyes; order Orectolobiformes; family Hemiscylliidae; genus Chiloscyllium; species Chiloscyllium plagiosum. The sequence goes on along the minus strand of NC_057745.1, from coordinate 16,181,204 downwards.
TCAGAATGCACTGCAATGATGTTAATGACTGGAAACCACTGCGTGTACTAGTTTATCGATTCAACTCTGTCTCCCATAGTGTTAGTTATGGGGCATGAAGAACAGGTGTAAACCTTAGGAAAAGAGCAATACATCACAACATGCCAGTGCATAATATTTATATTTCCATCGTAAATTCCTGTGCCCCGCGCACAAACAAAAATGGCTCATGTAATGGTATCACACAGTGATGAAACACCAGCTTTGGGAAGTCTGTGTGGCAAGTTTATTTCAGCAGTTTCCTTGCAAATGTGGCAATAGGAATGTATCATAGAAAATTGCATGCAGATATAAGTTACTTACATTCTATTTAGGTAGGAGAAAGTGAGGACTGCAGATGCTGGAGACCAGAGTCAAGAGTGTGGTGCTGGAAAAGCACAGCAGGTCAGGCAGCATCCGAGGAGCAGGAGAATTGAATCCCTTAGGGCTTATGCCGTAAACGTCGATTCTCCTGCTCCTCGGGTGCTGCCTGACCTGCTGTGCTTTTCCATGTCACACTCTCGACCCATATTCTAGTTGGATGTCTGGCTGCTAGCTCAGATTAATTTTATCAATCAAACGTGTGAGGCTGAACTTCAGTCTGAATGTGCAACCTTGTTTTAGCAAATGTAAGGATCTCATTATGATTTTCCTGTTCAGCTGGTTATTCAAATTGTACAGATTTCAAGAAATTGATAGTAACAACGGAGGATATTTTCATGCAAAATCTGTAGTGAGTAATGTGCAACATTTGAAAGAGCTTGTAGCTCGATTATTCCCAGTCTGTTTATGTTTTATTCATATTTCATACAAAAATAGCTTGATTTAAATATTTTAATAACATTCTCACCTGTTTCAGGTGTAACCATTACCTGGACGTGTTGAATCCTGCTAAATGTGTTGTTCGGAATTTAACAGGAAAAGCCAGAAATCCCCATTGGAATTAGGATATACTTGGAGGGGACAGACAGGATACAGATAAGCTTTGAATTGAATTAATGGATTAGGCATCAATACAGGCAACAGAAATGTATAAACAACAATTAAATACACGAGGAATACTGAATACATCCAACTGATAGATATTTTCTAATCAACCAGTTCAAAGATGTTATTACAAATTTCTCGAGCTAGTGGGATTTAAACCCTGGCCTCCTGGTTCAGAAATTACCACTGCACCATAAGAACACTTCCATCCAACTGACAAAACATAGTAAAGATACTTATCACGTGAATACCATTAGATACCAGGGCCTCAAGGACACAAGAAAGGTAGAATCCTTCCTTCCCTGCCATTCAATGAGATCATGGCTTATCTGTCTGAGACCTCTAACCGCTTTTATGCCAGCTCCTCATGGACCTCAACTCCCCAATATTTCAAAGATCTATGTACCTCATTTTTAAATAATTCCAATTATCTAACCTCCACAACTTTCCAAGGTGGAAAATTCCAGACATTCATTACCCTCTGGGAAAAGAAACTCTTTCCCATTTGAATGTGACCCTATTTTGAGATTGCCCAACTAGTGGATACATCTTCTTAACATCTACCCTCTCAGGCCTCATCAGAAATGTGAATGTTTCAATAGGTAATCTCTCATTCTTCTTAACTTGAATGATTAAAGGCCTAACCTCTGTAGCTATTCTTGATAAGTCAACCTTGTCATTCAAGGAATTAGCTGAGTGAATCTCTTTTGAAGTGTCTCTAATTCCTTAAGTACAGTGACCAATATTGTGTATTGTACTGCAGGTGTAGCCTCATCAATCCTTTAGAATAAAGGACAAAATTTTATTTGTCATATTTACTTATCACACCTATTTGCTAACTTTTCATACACAAGAACATTTAAATCCCTTTGTGCTCCACTTTTTGGGAGTCTCTCTCTCTCTCTATTTAAATAATCTGCCTTTTGCTTCTTCCTACCAAAGTGCAGGACATTACACATTTCTACATTAAACTTCATCTGCCATATTTTTTTCTCACTTGCTGAACTTATGTATATTCCTTATGTCCCCATCATGACATACTCTCGCATCTATTTTTCTATCAGACCAAGTACAGGAAATGAACCATCTTCTTTAGTGATAAACTTTGAATAAAGGATTCTTTTAAGATTGAATGAATAAGGGACCCCAACATTTGCATAGCAGGAGGGATCCGAACAATATAAAGATAATACCTTTCCACTGAAAATTCTTCAGTATTAGGAACATTCAGGTATTAATTCTCTAAAGGTGGTTTTTTTTCCATTGGACAGCTTTTTTTTTGTTCGTTCATGAGATTTGTACGTTGTCAGCTGGTTCTTGCCTGTTGCTAGCTGCCCTGGAACTGAATGGCTTGCCAAGCCATTTCAGAGGGCAGCTGAGAGTCACCCACCGTAGGTCTGGATTCACATGTAGGCCAGACCAGATAAAGATGGCAGATTTCCTTTGCTGAAGGACATTAGTGAGCCAGATGGATTTTACAACAGTTGACAATGGTTTCGTCCATGAACATGGGCTAAGTTTTCTGGATTAATAGTCTAGCAATAATACCACTAGAGCATTGCTTCCCTTGTCAGATATTTTGTTCCAAGCACTGCAACTAAAATCATTGGTTTAGCCTGCTTCAGCTCAGACTTCAGTGAGGCAGGAGCCAGGGATTCAGATGTGTCAGTGCAACAGTTCACATTGAACACTGAGTGACATCAACCTCCACTCAGCCTCCACCTGTAGCATGCGGGGAAATGTACAGGGACAATGATGTGGCACTCAACCTTCTAGGTGCCCCTAATATACAGCAGGCCGAAGCATTGTGGGGGTAGTAAACTCAAGGTGATCCTATGAATGCAGTAGGATAGGCTATTCATGTAGATGCAGAACTCAACACATTGAGGCTTATACACGTGTTAGATTACATGCTCTAACAACGTGGAAACCTTCTTATCACATCTTTCAGGACCATCTCAAATAGGAATATTATTGTAGGAAAGGGGAGGTGATGGCCCAGTGGTATTATTACTGGAGAAAGTGAGGACTGCAGATGCTGGAGATCAGAGCTGAAAATGTGTTGTTGGAAAAGCGCAGCAGGTCAGGCAGCATCCAAAGAACAGGAGAATCAACATTTCGGGCATAAGCCCTTCTTCAGGAAGGAGGAAAGTGTGTCCAGCAGGCTAAGATAAAAGGTAGGGAGGAGGGACTTGGGGGAGGGGCGTTG
>NC_057745.1:16167884-16177776 GCF_004010195.1 Chiloscyllium plagiosum | reverse complement strand
GTGTAGGTGAATTTGTGGCGGATATGGAAGTATCCCTTGGGGCCTTGGAGGGAAGTAAGGGGGGAGGTGTGGGCGCAAGTTTTGCATTTCTTGCAGTTGCAGAGGAAGGTGCCGGAAGTGGAGGTTGGAGGTTCCTGCTAATCCAGAGACATGGGTAATGACCTGGAGACCTGGGTTTGAATCCCCCCATGGCAGATGGTGGAATTTGAATTCAATAAAAATCTGGAATTAAGAGTCTTTAACAATAACCATGGCCAATTGTTGGAATCCATTTCATCTGGTTCACTAATGTCCTTTAGGGAAGGCAACTACCATCCAACCCTGGTCTGATCTACATGTGAATCCAGACCCACAGCAATGTGCTTGACTCTTTACTGCTCTCTGGGCAATTAGGGATGGGCAATAAATGTTGGCCTAGTCAGCAATGCCCTCTGCCCATGAGTGAGTAAATAAAAACAAAGCTCCACAAACTACAAACCATGAATGCGCATATGACAAGGAGCAAGCACAGTTATCACATCGCGTTAAATGCACATTTGGCATTGTTTTCAATAATAATACATTTTCAAAAAAAAATCTTTGTTTATCTGATATGCAAATGTTATGAATGGCGTGGCTGGTTACAAGAAGCATGAGGAGATATAGGCTGGCCTTGGGATTAGTTTGCAGAATCTGTGTTACTTTCTGCATGGCCTGCTCCATTTCTGTTCATTGCTTGACATCCTCCTCACTCCGTTGCTTTGTTGATTCTTCTTCAACAGACAACGTATGTGTCTTCACAATGCTGCTGTTCAACACTTGGCTAACCTCTACCATTCCCCCAAACTTAATTGAAGTGGAATTGCATTGTGGTTTAACACACTTACGGACCATTTTGTTACCATATTTAAACAGAAAAGTTAATTCATTTACAGTAAGAAATGGGTTTAGTGTCTTCTGCTAAATCAATGCATAAATGATACATTTACTTGTAAAATTCTCTTGAGTGGCAGTGTTGCTTGACTAGTTTGAGGTTTAATTTTGATGCAACCTTTATTTTTGTTTGGGGGAGGCATATGCGATGACAGAGAATGGTGTCGATTTTTGCTTATATGTATTTTCGTAGTCTTTACTCGAGATGGGACATAGTTTCAATCATTTATTGCATACACTCACCCACATTCTATTGGTGAAATATATTCATGAGCATTAACTTCACATACTAACCATGTAACTCAAATGCTATAATACTGTAAACTTAGAATTACTTTAGTATGCTTGAGTACTCAGATACCATGTTTGACAAATTATTACAGATTAGACATTGCATCTAGCAATCATTTGTCATGTTGATTATTCCGCATCCATGTGTGTAACAGGTTTAGTTTACAATGCTTTAAAATGGTTTATGCCACACTTCTATGACAGGCTTCCAGGTCTTTCTGCAATTGGTTTATTTTTCTGAGTCTTCATCTGAGCTGAATCAATCAAGCAAGCAAAGTGAGCGTCAATAGTAAACGGTTTCACAGAATCAAACGCAGAGCAATTAAATACGGCACAGATCTCTCCTCTGCCCTTCTCAATATGATGGCTCCTCACTGAATCCTTCATCACCCTACCACGTCTCATTTTGTTCCAATGTGATGCTTAGTAGTAGATGTCAGCACACTATTGGATCATGGAGACAGGCTTCACTGGCAGGGTCAAACTTGTTTGTAATCTCCCCGTGTGCTTTACAATCAGTGTCAGTGGGCAGTGTCTAGGAAAGAGAACGTCGTTCCAAACCTGGTCCACTCCTACTGCAAGCCACTGTTGAGATCTACTAACTCAACATGTTCATGGATATAATCATGTAAATAGTTAATCTGACAACAAAAATGTGATTTCAAGATTAATCATTTAAAATGCTGAATAATATTAAAGTTACGGATATGGGTTATACTCAAATTAGGCAAAATAGTAACTTCTGAGTATAATCAGTTCCCAGGACAATAAATAATTACCGTTCTCCACCATGGCAGTAAATCTATATGTGTTAAGTGGAGGCCAGAAGCTTTATAAACATTTCGAACTTTTAGACAAATGGTTTATTTGCAACAAAATTATCTTAAATCATAATATTAGAGAGGAATTGAATATTTAGTCGAATGCTGCTTTTAAAGGGCTGAGCTTAAACTAACAAACCAGGCAGCTGTCTTATTGAAAACCACCTTAAGGATTCCGCAGTGTTTACTATCTGATGGACTCAAAGCTCTAAGGCTGTGTTGGATAATCTGAAAATAAACAGTGCCTCTGTATTTGATAGCAATGTGTAAAGCTGTTGATGTGGCAAATCAATTTTTGAGAGGCATTGAAAAATTCAGTGCTTCTTGTCAGTAAATATTCCATTAACAACACCAGGTCCTGTGTTTATGTTCCTTTGCTGGTTATTTTTGTATTTGGTACCTGATAATATAATGCTTCGACAAGATTATTGGAAATATCAATTTGCTACCTGTATTGGCTAGGTGTTTTTATTTCTAAATTAATATCTCTTCACACCAGGCATTATTTCTTAAATTATATGAATCTAAATGTTAAAGCATCAAGCCCATCTACCTGCCATGCTTGTTAAAATTATCATCGTTTTGAGGGGGAGCATCTCAAACTTCTCCGAGAATAGATTGTGTTTGGTGCATCCAGTTGTTCACTGGTCTGCTGTATATTTCCAACATTGTGCTGCAACTTTGTTAAAAGGGAAATAGATATAATCGGTTACTTCACAAGTATTGTTTGTAGTAATAACGCAAAATCATGGAAGTTTACAGTAGGATATTCAAGTTAATTTTTATTGGTAACAAAAACAGAAATTGCTGGAAAAGCTCAGCAGGTGTGGAGAGAAATTGGAGTTAACGTTTCAGGTCCAGTGACCCTTCCTCAAAACTCAACCTGAAACATTAACTCCGATTTCTCTCCACAGATGCTGCCAGACCTGCTCAGCTTCTCCAGCAATTACTGCTTTGTTTCTAATTTACAGCATCCACAGTTCTTTTAGGTTTAACGTTTATTGGCTGTGGCTCTTTCAAAACTCATTTTTCAAATCTCTCAGGTCACTTTATAAACAATTTTATAAAATTTAAAAACTTCTGAGCGCATGTAATTAATTGATGATAAATATTGTATTCGCACGTAGTCACACAGCTGTTCTGTTGTGTGATCATTTTGTATTTAATATATTGAATTGATTTGAGACTTGTTAATGATCCAGTACTAAATTATGAAAAAGGCCAAGTATGGGAACACTTTCATTTTGAGTACAACAGTTGTAGTGCAATCATGAATTCTACTATAATTAATTTCCCTTTTCACTGCACTTCATGCCCAGGGAACATTTGCATTTACATTTGCTCTATTTGGCAACATTCAGAAACTCAGAGCTGGCTTAGAAAAGTTTATTTTCTTGCCTACTTAAACTAGATCATTATGGATAAATTGCCCAATTAATCTGTCCAGTTAACCCATATGTCTCATGCAACAATGAACCAGTGTTTACTCCTCTTCAGAGATTGTCACTTTCAAGCTATACACACACATACATATATATACACACACATATATAATATATATATATATACACACATACATATATACATATATATATATAATACACATATATATAATACATATATATATATGTATACATACACACACACATAAGAGATTGTCACTTTCAAGCTATACACACACATACATATATACACATATATATAATACACATATATATAATACATATATATATATGTACACATACACACACACACATATATATACAAAAATCAGTAGTCTGTACCAATGCAACTAGCATACAGTACTAGCATGGGGAACTAAGAATTTCCTTGTAACTTTTTCACTGTGTGGTATTTGCATCTAATACTCCTGCTGACACCAAACAGAGAGCACGTGAACAGCAATTCAAAATGATAGTGCAGTGTGTTGATGTGACTTTGTCCGCTGAAAACACGTTGTGTATTAGGGCGGGAGGGTTCTATTTCAGGGCAAGGGTTTCAATTCTAACCTATCACGTTCAGAAAATAGACCATGCTGCCTCCTAACGGCAATAACGTTTCACCGCTCCATTTCCCCACCACTTCCAATGTGCTATGCCTTTGGATAAATGTCTCAAGATAAACTGCACTTCCTCAGGTCAGCTGCTGACACTTCAGTCAAAGCAAAAGCTACTTGTTCAGTTGTTCATGATGGAATGTGGAATACTTTGCATATTTATTCAGTGCTGGAGTTCTTGAAATACAAAACATTTGTGAACGATTGAAAATATTCCATTTAAACCAATCTTGCCAGGATTGGAAGATTTGAGCTACAGGGAGATGCTGAACAGGCTGGGCCTGTTTTCCCTGGAGCGTTGGAGGCTGAGGGGTGACGTTATAGAGCAAACCAACGTATTACTGGGTTGTCTGCTTGAGTGAGCTGAATACTGTGAAGTTGGTTTATATCATGGGTGCTGTGGCTGCAATGATCAGTCCTGGGTGAGGGAGGGTGTACGTGAACTTGCACAGGATGCAGCATTGTAGCTGTGTGCTGAATTCCCTTTTTTCGTTTATCATTGAATAAAATGGTCTCAAAATGCAAACTGGGGATTTTATTTAGATTGAAATCTAAAATAATTTCTTAGGTACTAATAGTCCTCAAAACGCGAAGTATGTTGGAATATTGTGTGCAATTCTGGTCTCCTTCCTATCGGAAAGATGTTGTGAAACTTGAAAGGGTTCAGAAAAGATTTACACGGATGTTGCCAGGATTGGAAGATTTGAGCTACAGGGAGATGCTGAACAGGCTGGGCCTGTTTTCCCTGGAGCGTTGGAGGCTGAGGGGTGACGTTATAGAGGTTTACAAAATTGAGGGGCATGGATAGGGTAAATAGGCAAAATCTTTTCCCTGGGGTTGGGGAGTCCAGAACTAGAGGGCATAGCTTTAGGGTGAGAGGGAAAAGATGTAAAAGAGACCTACGGGGCAACGTTTTCACGCAGAGGGTGGTATGGGTATAGAATGAGCTGCCAGAGGATGTGGTGGATGCTGGTACAATTGCAACATTGAAAAGGCATTTGGATGGATATATGAATGGGAAGGGTTTGGAGGGATATGGGCCGGATGCTGGCAGGTGAGATTAGATTGGGTTGGGATATCTAATTAGCATGGACAGGTTGGACGGGTCTGTTTCCGTGCTGTACATCTCTATGACTCTATTTGGATCTGACCCACTCTTTGGTTACCAACAATATTGTTCCTTCTCCACAGGCAGCAGAAGACAGAATGCCTACGAGGTAAAGGAGGGGATGCCTTCCACTCATCAATCCCATCATTTTCTGCAGAAGGGAAACAAAGTAAGTATTGACCCACAGAAAAGAAACAGGAACTTTCAAGGACAATGGTCCGGCTTCTGAATAAAAGGTTGCACTTGTTGGAATAAGACCCAAAAGATGTTCATCTCCTCTTTGATTTTTGTAGTCAAACAATAAAAGCATCAATACTTTTACCACATTTTTAAAACTTTTCCTTCCTATTTCAAAAAAATGTTCATCTTTACTTTTGCTGTCAGAGCTCACACTTGACAGATCATGTGGAAGTCCTGCTGCATCTAGTTGTGAATGGACTATTAAACAACAAGTTTTGATTTATTATTGTCACATGTACCTAGGTACAGTGAAAAGTTTTGTGTTGTACGCAGTACAGGCAGATCATACCATACAAAGCTCATAGGCTAATAGGATATAGCAAGGAATACACAGTTACAGCTGCAAAGAAGGTGCACAAAAAGCAAGATCAATATTAGATTTGAAATTTGAGTGGTCCATTCAGAAGTCTAATAAAAGCAAGGGAAAAAGCTATTCTTGAACATGTTGTTATGCATGTTTAAGCTTTTGTATCTTCTGCCTGATGGAAGAGTTTCGAAGAGATTATAACTGGGGTGGGAGGGGTCTTTGATAAGATTGGCTGCCTTTCCAAGGATGTAGTCAATGGATGGAAGGTTGGCTTGCGTGATGGACTGGGCTGTGTTCATAACTCTCTGGTGTTCGTTATGGTCTTGGCCAGAGCAGTTGCCATACAAAGCCGTGATGTGTCCAAACAGGAGGAGGAGGCTCCACAAATATCTGCATCCCCAATGATGGGGGAGCTAGTGTATCAGTGCAAAGGTCAAAGCACTTGCAATCACCTTCAGCAAAAAGTGCCAAGTGGGTGATCCATTTTGGCTTGTTCCTGATGTACAGCCACCAAACAAATTTGATTTGTTCTATATTTATGTTAATGAGAAATGGTTGAAAGCATTAGATCCTATAAAAGCTCTGGGCAACATCTTAATTAACCTAGTAGGACCTAGTGCTAGTGAGATAGTGGCCCGAGCCAAATTGCTATAATCTTTCTGCTCCATTGGGATGTTTACAGTCACCAATTCATCCTTTCTTTATCATCAATTTGGTAAAACCATCGCAATGTATAATCTACAGAGAATTAGAGAATGGGTAGCTGGTTGGAAAACCTAAAGGAAAAGACTGATTTCTTAAGAAAGCTCATTCTTGGAGGCAACTACAGTTTTTTTTATAATAGGTCTGCATTTGTGCACATTACCCTCCCGAGACGACGGAAATATATTGTTCCAAACAATTGTTTATTTTTGCTTGATTGTATATGTTATGTCTATCTTTGGGGCACTGCCCCTTTAAGAGAGCTGTTCAGGTGTCTCACATGGCATGGAGCTGAGGCTGAGCCTAGAGTGAGCTACAACCACTGGCAATACGAGAATTGCTCAGATATTGCCTGTCCAAAATAAATGGGACAATTGTCCAGCTGGTTCTACTCCATCAGTCTAGATTAGAGTGGTGTTGGAAAAGCCCGGCAGATCAGGCAGCATCCGAGGAGCAGGATGAAGGGCTCCTGCCCGAAACGTCGATTTGCATCTACAGTCCTCACTTTTGCCCTCAATCAGTATAGTCTCAAATATCAACACAGGTAAGGAAAGTGCCAACAACAGTGCTGTCAAGCCACTCATACAGAAATACTGAAGCTGTTAATCAGTGCTGATTTTGGGTTAGACTTGGGCACTTCAGCTACAGACCTCACTACTGCCTTGGTCCAAATGCGGACAAAAGATCTGAATTCTGGTGATGACGTGATGCTGAGAGTCCTTGATATCAAGGCAGTATTTGCCCAAGTATGGGTTCAAGGAGCTCTAGCCAAATTGAAGGCAGCATTCAGTAGGGGCAGCCTCACTGTTTCTACTGGCTGGTGTCATAGCTCGCACAAAGAAAGATAACAGTGGTTATTGGAAGCTCAGATTTAGGGCAGATCCTCAGGACTTTGTTAGGGTATTGTTGGAAGTGTTGCGATTTACAACAGTACAGAAACAAATATATCAATGTGGTGCTATCTGTATAATAATTCAAATTATTTCTCAAAATTGAAACACCATTTCCCCTTCCATAGACCGAACCTTTTCTCTACCCTGGGGCTTAAGTAAGGAAAAGAGTTTCGACACCCTTACAAGCCTGATCGCTAGTTGGCAAGTGCAGTCAGTGGAGGTAAGCTCTTGCAGTCAATAATGAAAGTGAATTCACTGATTATATTTAGACACGTATTAATGCGCATTTCTGGTTAAACATTTTTGACAGCTGTTGGAAGCAGTACAAGCCATGCTGCTCTCAGAAGTTCAGAGGGTTTTCAGATCTTTGAGAAAGAAACCAATCTGTAACCAAGCATTGACTGGAGCGCAGAATGGCAGCAGCGAGTCCCAGAGTGAACAAATACAAGAAACACAACAAAATCCAAGCACAACAATGCTTTGTAAGTGGAAATGTACAAAGTTTGAATTTTTTGGTAGTTATTGTAATTCTTCATTGCATTTTCACTTTTTAATATTTACATAACATCTGTGGATACCTTTATTTAAACATTTAGATATTGAATTTCCTCCAGCCCTCACGATTCTTCAGCCATCTTATACTGCTGGACAGAATAGTACATGAGAAGGCTGAAGTGATTTATTCAATGTGGGTTGTCCTGTTTTGAATATCCCTTATGGTGGTTACTATGGTTCATGACCGCGAGAAGGTTGGAATGACAGATCTCATTTGCAAGTAGCAGGGAAGTGCTGGTACTTGTAATTCTTCTCAATAACCTTTTGTTGTACTTTCAAAAACTTGACGAACTTACAATGCAGAACATCACCTGCGTTCTAAAAACAGAAAAGGAGAAAGATAATTGTGCGTTCAGCATGGTCCCACACCTTCAAAAGATATCCCAATTCAAATTTTAACCCAGGAGCATTTCTCTTTACAATCTTTCTGCACCTTTGGGATGTTCACAGTCACCAATTCATCCTGTCTTTATCATCAATTTGGTAAAACCATCGGAATGTATAATCTACAGAGAATTAGAGAATGGGTAGCTGGTTGGAAAATCTAAAGGAAAAGACTGATTTCTTAAGAAAACTCATTCTTGAAGACAACTGAATTTTTTAATAGGCCTGCATTTGTGCATATTATCCTCCTAAGACAAAGGAAATGTATTGTTCCAAACAGTTACTTATTTTTGCGTGATGGTATATGTTATGTCTATCATTGGGGCACTGCCCATTTAAGAGAGCTGTTCAGGTGACTCACAAGGCATGGAGCTGAGGCTGAGTCTAGGGTTGGCTGTCGAGCTGTTAGCATAAAATAAAGTGTTCCCGTTCTGAGTTTCACCTGTGCCTCCCTTGTGTATAATTCCTGGTTCCCAGTGAATTACAAATTTAACAGTGTAACAGTTATAAGAGTTCATTTTCAGTTAAAAGACTGAATTTTGCAGCCCCCTTGGGTATGGGTTGGTAACCAGGCAGCATGGGGGTCATTGGCCATTAAATTTGGCATCATGCCAACTACTGCACCTGGCATCTGCCTATACCCAGTTGTAGTTTTACCAGCAGCAAGGGAGGCATTGGAAGGTTATCCTACCCAAATAGAAGAGAAAATGAGGTCTGCAGATGCTGGAGATCAGAGATGGAAATGTGTTGCTGGAGAAGCGCAGCAGGTCAGGCAGCATCTAGGGAACAGGAGAATCGACGTTTCGGGCATTAGCCCTTCTTCAGGAATGAGGAAAGTTTGTCCAGCAGGCTAAGATAAAAGATAGGGAGGAGGGACTTGGGGGAGGGGCGTCGGAAATGTGATAGGTGGAAAAAGGTCAAGGGGAGGGTGATAGGACAGATGGGGGTGGGGGCGGAGAGGTCGGGAAGAAGATTCTATCAGGACATAGTGATCAAAAATGGTGTGTTTTGGCTTGTGCATGAGATGAATTTTCATAGACCAGCTGCCATATCTCACGAGGGTAGCAATCTAATCTCATTTTCACTGTCTTATCAATATAGTCAAGACTGCTTAAACAGGAGGTGCAAGACTTGCGCCCACACCTCCCCTCTCACCTCCCTCCAAGGCCCCAAAGGAAACTTCCATATCCGCCACAGATTCACCTGTACCTCCACACATATCATCTATTGCATCCCCTGTACCCGATGTGGCCTCCTCTATATTGGGGAGACAAGCCGCCTACTTGCAGAGCGATTCAGAGAGCACCTCTGGGCCACCCGGACGAACCAACCCAACCAACCTGTGGCACAGCATTTCAACTCCCCCTCCCACTCCACCGAGGATATGCAGGTCATTGGACTCATCCACCGCCAAACCACAACAACCCGACGGTCGGAGGAGGAGCGTCTCATCTTCCGACTGGGAACCCTCCAACCACAGGGGATGAACTTAGACTTCACCAGTTTCTTCATCCCCCCTCCCCCCACCTTGTCTCAGCCGAATCCCTCCAGCCCGGCACCGCCTTCCTGACCTGCAGTCTTCTTCTTGACCTCTCCGCCTCCATCCTACTCCGACCCATCACC
>NC_057745.1:16121081-16165101 GCF_004010195.1 Chiloscyllium plagiosum | reverse complement strand
TCTCTCACACGCTCTCTCACACGCTCTCTCACACGCTCTTTCGCACTCTTTCACACTCTCTCACACTCTTTCACTCTCCCGCACACTCTCGCACACACACTCGCATACACTCTGATACACTCGCACACACTGTCACACATGCTCACACATGCTCACACACTCTCATTCATTCTCACTCACTTTCACTCACACTCTCACGATCTCTCTCTCTATCTCATGCTCTCTCTCTCTCACTCTCTCACCCTCTCTCACAATCAGGCTGGGACTTCATTTATTGAAATTTAGGAAAATGAGAGATGATTTCATTGAAGTATATCAGCATCTTCGGAAGCTTGACAGCGTAAATGCTAAGATGGTGTTTTCCCCTCACAAGAGAACCAGGGGCATAGTGTCAGAATAAAGGGGCACAGATTTAAGACTGAGATGAAGAGGGACACCTTTTCTCAGAGTTGAGAGTCCTTGGGATTCCTTGCTACAGAGACGTGTGGGGACAGAGTGCTTGTGTATATGTAGTCTGATATAAATTCTTGATCATTTTGAGGGATTCAAGGATTAAAGGGAAAGGACAGGAAAGTGGACATGAAGAAAGTCGGATCAGTCATGATCCTATTGAATGGCAGAGCAGGCCTGAGGGACCAAGCTCCTTATTTCTCATCGCCTTTTGGGACCTTTCAAGAATCTGTTGAATTTTGTATGATAATCTTCAATGCATCCAGTATTTCAAAACTCTCTGGGATGTAACTGTCTGTTTCAGAGATTTTATCCACCTAGAATTCAGTTAATTTTTACAAGTTCAATATATACTTTCAATTTCTCTGTTTTGTAGGTCCCTTGGTTCCCTGGTATTTCTGGAAGATTTTCTGTATTTTCTTCCATGAAGACCACACAAAAATAATTATGTAGCTTCACGACTATTTCCCTGTTTTCCATAATATTGTTCCTGTCTTCACCTGCAATGGGACAAAATTCGTCTTAGCTAATATATTCCTTTTCATTTACCTAAAGAAGCTTTTACAGTGCATCTTGATGTTTCTCTCTAGCTTGGATTTGTCTTCCCTTTTCCCTTTCTTTATCAGTTTCTTGGTCACCCTTTTCGAGGTTCTAAATTGCTCCCGATTCTCAGGTTTACCACTTTTTCTGGCATCCTTTATAAGCTAGTGTTTTTGTTTTGATCTTTAACTTCTTTTGCTAGCCTCAGTGGATTCGCTTTCTCCATTGGGCGTTTGTACCTTAGAGGAATATAGAGGAATCTGTTGTACATCATGTATGTAGCACTTCTTTAAAAACTTGTAATGTTCTGTCAAATTCCATTGTATCAATTACTGTATTAGCCACCTTATATTCCTAATTTCCTGTTTTATACACTGTCCAACATTATCATTATTCTTTGGTGGCCTATAAGCAACTCCTTTTGCTGTTTCTTATCTCCATCCAAGCATACTCCCTGTCTTGATTATTTGATCTATGCTCCTTCCTCACTAATGTATTGCCTTTGTTCCTTGCTACGAGTGCTGTCCCACCTCTTTTTCCTTTTACCTATCCCATAGTTGACAACAATCCACCCTTTGTGATTTGATATCAATGATGTACCAAATTACCTTGTTCCATTTTTAGGACAATCGATGCCAGTTGGAGGAAATTACACAAAATTTGGTTCATTTTGGAATGGACATCCTTAAATTGAATTGGAATCCATTTTTCATTATAGCTGATGTTTTTCTCTCCTTTGCCTTTTCTTATCAAAGCCTTGCTTTAACGTGTTTTCAAAATAGGTCCTCAATAGTTGGAAATACTTCTGTCTGCAGGAATTGGGCTTGATGTATGACTAGCTCCTGTTTACAGAACGTGGGATCAGGGGACGGTCAGGCATTACATCAGATGCCTCTGTAAGCATAAATGACTGTATTTCATGCCAAGGCTTTGTTCATTAGTATTTGGAGGACAAATTACAAAACTAGAAATTGGAAGCTCATCATTTATTAATGCCAGCAATATGTTGTGTTTCTGAATGTTTTGCTCTTCCAATAACAGTGACTAGTAATGTCATAAATGTCAGTCTTTGTAAAGACAAATCAGGAAATGCTCAAGGTGTTGATTGGAGACAATATTTAAGGGGTTGGTTTTCCCTAATGAGGAGTGTTAATTGGGAAAATGTGGGAACAGACTGGAGTTTGTATTTAAATATGAAACATAAAAAAACAGTTGTGGAAGTCACTGATCTCTGCTTCCTGCTTTGATAAATGGATGATGAACAATGTAACAGAAATGGGTTAGGATGTTTAAAACCTCAAATGAAGAAACACTTTGTGATAACCTCTTTAAGACTCATGGGGAGTCAGTAATTAATTTCCTGTAGAGCTACTTGAGTACGAGTTGCCTTAGTAACCTGCCCAGCTAGAACTCATCACCTGAGCCTTTTGTAAAACTGGATCTGCAGAATTATCTGTCCCGGGCAGGGACCAGCTGATGTATGCCACAAGTCGTGGCTCTATTTTGGTGTTCAGCAATAAACCCATGTACAGGGGGTACAGCGGATGTACACAGGGATTTTGGGGATCAAGGCCATCACTTGATGGTGGCAATGCAAGTAGGTAGGGTAGTAAAGAAAGCGTATGGCATGCTTATCTTTATTAGTCGGGGAATTGAGTACAAGATGTCATATTGCAGCTTTATAAGACTTTGGTTAGACCACACCTAGAGTATTGCATTCAGTTCTGTTCGCCACATTATAGGAAGAATGCGGAGGCTTTGGAGAAGGTGCTGAAGAGGTTAACCAGGATGTTGCCTGGATTAGAGGGTATGAACTACAAGGAGAATCTAGAAAAACTCAGGAGTGGCAGAGGCTGAGGGAAGACTTGATAGAAATGTATTACATTATGAGAAGCATAGATAGGGTTGATGGTCAGAATCATTCTCCCAGAGTTGAAATGACTAACACTAGGGGGCATGCATTGAAGGTGAGAGGGAGAAAGTTCAAAGGAGATGTGAGGAGCAAATCTTTTTACACAGAGAGGGGTAGGAGTGTGGTACATGCTGCCAGGGATGGTGGTGGACGTAGATATGGTAGGGACAATTAAAAGACTTTAGGATAAGCACATGAATATGCAAGATATGGAGGGATGTGGACCAAGGGCAGGCAGAAGGGATTAGTTTAACTCGGCGACATGTTTGACACAACATTGTGGGCTGAAGGGCCCATTTCTATGCTGTTCAGTTCTATGTTCTGTGTTACTTTCCAGTCGGATTTCCTGAGTTATTACAACTTTGATGCTTTGCTCACCGTTTGGAGCAGCTAATAACATTGATGCTTGACTGTGTTCCATTAATCTGAACCTTTCATAGATGAAGTTAGAAGGTGTTTCTTCGTGATCTGTTCAGCTGCTCACTCCTTGGTGTTATCCAGCTGACTGCAATTAGAGTTCTGCACCATAAAGATGTCGCCTTAAAACAAATGCAGTGATTTATCGCTGGTGTGGATTGATGTTCCGGATTCGATTAAGCTTTTACTGTATTAGGATATTAAAGAAACTCAATTGGATAAACAGCTTGGACAAATTCCTTTGACCATGAATATAAAAGTTTTACATCCCAGAGTGTGAGCATTTATCTTGTGAGTTTTACAAGATAAGTCATAATTGTGGCTAATAAATGAAGTAATTTGGTTAACGAAATGCATGCAAGTGACTGTAATTAGAGTGTTACATGTGAATCAATGGCGTCTATATCAGAAGAATAGTAATGGGAGTAATTTGAACACTTTATTCCTAATCTTTTGCGTGTCTGAGAACCTAAAGCTTAATTCTACCCAAGAAATAAAATATTTAGAGGCTTCTATTTCAGGTTCATAACACTCCAGCACAGATTGGGTGTTTGGGGATTGTGTTAATGCTGCTGTATCCCTCTCCAAACAGACATGCTCATCAAATCCACAACATTTAAAACCAACCAAGCAAGGTATTTTCTGATGGATCTGTTAAAAAAGATCAGTCTAAGAACCAAGCTCTCTGGTCGGCTGAGTTTCAATGTGTGAAGCTGATGAGAGTGACAATTTCAGCTGCGGTGATGCAGGATTCATTTTCGGAGATCAGATTCATTTGCTGAAAAATTACGTAATTTTTTTTGTCTCCAATTAAACAAAATATGTAGCCAAAGGCTGTCTACAGCCTGTCTTATATTTAGGGCAACATTGTCTCATGATAGACATATCTATATATCTGTATTGATGCATGCATATTTATTTAACATGTATTCGGCACTGAACATCAGCTCAAATGTTATCATTTAGAGTTAGCTTTGCTACAGCAAAGAATCAGGCTCGTTAAATCAGGCTGGGTCGTCAGCAGCGTTCTGATTTCTTGTAAAATGATGAATAAATCTATCCTTAGACAATCGTAGACTTGAAGTGGGAGAAATAATGGAACAAAGCATGTTTTCGATTTTTTTTTAAATTTAGATTTTTGGTGATTTTTCTTTGTTCTTGAAAGTGAAGGCTGTCAGTGCTGGGGAGTGAAATACTTCTCTTCTTTTTGTAACCAATGTCAGCATTCAGCAGTCGCAGATCAGGTACAGTACAACCAGCTGTAAGTTACAGCTCCCTGCGCTCTGCCCCAACAATGTACCTTAACCTCAACCTCATTAAAACACCCCCTACTGCACCATTTGTGACATTTTTGCTTCATGCACCAGCCATCCTTGCAACCTTTCTGAGTGAGGATGCCAATTAGAGATGGATTACGGGCAGTTTTGAGCTGTGGCCTTACATCTGTGAGCAACTGGGCTGAAACTGCCCAAACTCCCTTCTCCTGAGACCCTCTCAGGCTGTGAAGAAATGAGACTTCCATCCCATTAGTCTGGGTTCAACTCAAGCCCAATCCCCGGAGGTAGAGCAACAGTGTGCTAGACCACTCTGCCAACTAATCCCCCTTTCTGTTCCATTGTCTGGCACAGGGTCAGGACAGGATTTGAATTAAGCAACACGGGGTTTCGTGAGTAGACCAAATTACAAACACTTACTGTGAGGTTCATTGACTCTTTGTGACCACTCGGCTGTTTATGTCAGTTGCCAGGTCAGAGTTTTGAGAGGAACTAAATTTCAGTTTCATTCAACTTGCTTCAAAAATTGAAGTAAAAGTGGGGTCGGAACAAATTAAATGTATTTGAGAAAAAGAAATTGAGTAATTTAACTTGCCTGGCTAATTAATGCACTTCTCAATGTGGAATTAAGCTGTACAGAAACTGCTGGAAAAACTCAGCAGGTCTGGCAGCATCTGTGAAGAGAAATCAGAGTTAATGTTTTGGATCCAGCGACCCTTCCTCAGAACTGATGGTAGTGAGGGAAATATGGGCTTTTATGCAGAAAATAGGTTGGCGTGAGGAGGTAAGGAGTAAATGATGGGTGGGGATAGGGCCCAAAGAGAGAGAAAAATGATTGGACAGACAAAGGAATGGATAATGATCTGGCTAGGAGGGTGAATAGCTGTTAATGGAGACTGGTAGTGGCTAACAATGAGTTGTGTGTAATAACAGACTATGTGATAAGAAGGAGAAATCAATACTAAGTCCTGAAGGCTTAGTGGAAATCGAAGTGCTGTTCTTCCAGCTTGTGCTAAGCTTTGCTGGAGCGCTGCACCAAGCCTGAGATGGAGATGTTGGCTGGGAACAGGGTGGGGGTGTTAAGGTGGCGACTGGAAGCTCAGGGTCTTTTTTTTGGGTAGAATGAAGGTGTTCTGTGAAATGGTCACCCAGTCTACACTTCGTTTCCCCAATGGAGAGGAGACAACGTTGTGAGCAGCTAATACAGTAGACTAGATTGTGAGAAGTGCATGTAATGCACTGCTTCACCTGGAACATGTGTTTGGGCCCTTGGATACTGAGGAGGGAAGAGGTAAATACACCTCGGTGATTGCAGGGGAAAGTACCATTGGGCTGCGGGGTGTTGAGACGAAAGGAAGAGTGCACCAGGGTGTCTCTGAGGGAATGGTCCCTTGAAGGCGGACAAGGGAGGGAGGGGGGGGTATGTGTCCGGTGGTAGCATCTTGCTAGAGGTGGCATAAATGGCGGCTAATGATCTTCTGGATGTAGATGCTGGGGGAACGGTAGGTAAGGAGAAGGGGAACCCTATCCCGGTGCAGGCGATGGGTCAGAGCCAGTTGAGGACCCTGTAATAACGGTTCTGGGGAATCTTCGATTGAGGAAGAAATTGGACATTTCAGAGGCTCCATTGTCGAAGTTGGCATCATCAGAACATAGCGAAGGTTAATGTATTCCAGTAGCATTTGTCATTTTTATAAATGATCTGGATGAGGGCATAGAAGGATGGGTTAGTAAATTTGTGGATCATGCTAAGGGTAGATGGAGTTTCGGATAGTACCAAAGGATGTTGTGGGTTACAGAGGAACATAGATAAGATGCAGAGCTGGGCTGAGAAGTGGCAAATGGAATTTAATGTAGAAAAGTGTGAGGTAATTCACTCCGGAAGAAATAACAGGAATGCAGAGTACTGGGCTAATGGTAAAATTCTTGGCAGTGTAGATGAACAGAGAGACCTCAGTGTCCAGGTGCATAAATCCCTGAAAGTTGCCACCCAGGTTGATATGGTTGTTAAGCAGGCATATGGTATGTTGGCGTTTATTGGTCGAGGAATTGAGTTTTGAAGCCACGAGGTATGCTTCAGTTGTACAAGACACTGGTCAGGCCTCACCTGGAGTATTGCGTGCAGTTCTGGTCACCACATTATAGGAAAGATGTGAAAGCTTTGGAAGGGGTTCAGAGGAGATTTACTAGGATGCTGCCTGATATGGAAGGAAGGTCTTACAAGGAAAGGTTGAGAGAACTGAGGCTGTTTTCATTGGATAGAAGATTGAGAGGTCACTAAATCAAGATATAGAAGATAATCAGAGGGTTAGATAGGGTGGACAACGAGAGGACATAGCTTTAAATTGAGGGGTGATAGATATAGGACAGCTATCAGGGATAGTTTCTTTACTCAGAGAGTAGTAGGGGCATGGAACAGCCTGCCTGCTACAGTAGTATACTCGCTGAAGTTAAGGGCATTTAAATGTGCATTGGACATACATATGGATAATAATGGAACAATGTAGGTTAGATGGGCATCAGATTAACTTCACAGGTCGGCGCAACATCAAGGGTTGAAGGGCCTGTAATGTGCTGTAATGTTCTATGTTCTAAAATTGGGGATTAACATTAAAAGCGACAAAGGCAGCACTAAGTTAAAATGATTTCAAGCCAGGCAAGGAGGAATTTTCCTGGAAAGCTTACCATTGTAAAAAACAGCGGCTGGGTTTTATAGGCCCCAGCAGTGGGTTTGTGGTGGGATGTTCTGTAAATGCCATGGATTCCGTGCCACTGCCAAAATACTTTTAAGGCAGAGGTAGATAGATTCCTGATTCCCAAGGTGGGAATGAAAGATTATTGGGGGTATGAAAGAATATAGAGTCGAAGTTAAAATCAGATCAGCCATGATCTTAATGAATGGGTGAGGAGACTCAAAGGGCTGAGTGGCCTACTCTTTACACGTCCTCCCCTGCCCCTATTGGAAGTTAACCAGCAGCAGGGTTGGCATTGGGTAACGGGCCTGCTGTTACGTCAATTGAGGCCCATGGGAGGCCCACTAAAGCGCATTGAAAGACCTGGTCGTTAGCCAGTGCAGAAGAGAGCTGTGTGAAATGTCCATTCCATAGCATTTGTAGTGTAACTGTACCTTCCCCATCATTTTCAGACTGTAACATCTGAGGCATGTAGGTTGTTATTCACGTTCATAGGTTGACTGCACAGGGTTTGTTGCTGTATCTTTGCCAAAAGCAGTAAGTTCAAGGGTTAGTCAGTGACTCACAAGTGATAATTCTAGAACATTTCAGCAAGTGTTGATAAGCGACTGTCTGCATTTCTTCAAATTCTGCTAAACTTTAACGAGCAAGTAGCCACCTTGTGGTCACTTTGCATTCAGTCTATGGCTTCACAGAGTATGAATGTGTTAAGTTGGAGAAAGTGGATGAGAATGAATGTCCTAAGATCAGAAATGCAAAGGCACAGGATGGCATTTCTTTCCTTCCTGACACCACATGGGGTGCAGCTTAGGTACCTGGTCTTGAGCAAGACACCTGAAAGTGAGGCACATGCCTCCACGACCTTCTGGATTGCTGACTTCCATCTAGGCCAGGTACGGCATTATTGCCAGTGATAGTGGAGACTGCTGCAGCTTTTCGCCGTCTCTCATTTGGTTTGGGCTGTGATAGGGAGAGGGAGAATTGGAGAGAAAGAGCCAATTGGATTGGCAACATTAGCTAAGTTTAGGTTGACAGTTTTTACTAACAAGCCATTAGATAACACGGACCTCCTGTTTAACAATGATTATGTGACTGAGTAGAATGTACATAAAAGAAGTTTGTGTGTCATTGTCAACCCGAAGTGTTTTACTTCCCCAATTATTTCCTCTTTAAAATTCTGTACCTTTAGTTGGAAACCATGTTGTTACAAAGTCAGACAGGGTAACACTACCTCCTTCATGTTCAACCTCTTCCTCCTCTCTTCTGTGTCATCTCTGTTTTTTGTTCATTCACAGGATGTGGCAGCACTGGCTGTTGCCTATCCCTCGTCTGTAAAAGCATGCAGAAATTGAATAATTGGGCTGGTGAAACTTTCTGTGTCAGAATTCTACCAATAGATACTGGGAAAGCAACAACATTCCAAATAATGCTGGAAATCGCAGGGAGTCTGTCAGCACTGGTAAAGGGTCACCTCAATTCGAATTGTTGACTTGCTGTCTCTCCATGATAGCATCCAGTACAGATTCAAGCATCTGCAGTAATCTGCTCCAACATTCCAAGGCGCTGAAGGGGTTGCTACTGGTCATTTGGGAAAACAGGGATGTTTTTAGCCATAAGTGTAATGTGCACTCAATTTCAGGCCTTAAGATTTCGATAAGTAATGTAAGGCCAGTCTTTTTCTTGTGCTATTACACCAGAATATAAGAAATAGAAGCTGGGCTAGGTTATTTGGCCCCTTCCACCATTCAATAAGATCATGTCTAATTTGATTATTAGACTTCATTTTGCTGTGTGGCTTCAAAACCTTCTGGCTCTTGTAAATCAGGAATGCTCTTGCTCAGCTTTGGATATACTCAATGAGCTCGCCTCCACTGCTCCAAGTGGATTAACAACTCTCTGAGAAAGATATTCCTCCTTCTCTTGACGTTAAGTGCAAGGTCTCTTATTTGAAAGCTGTCCCACCTAGTTCCACCTTTCCTCTTAGATTCTATCTTGTCCAACCCCCCCCCAAATATTAAGCTTCAGTAAGGTCACTTGTCATGCTTCTACACTCTAATGACTATAGACCCAACCTGTTCAATTTTTTCTCAGAATCCAACCCTTCGTTCAGGAATCAACTGATTTCTTTCACCTGCCCCTAATGTGAATATATTCCTCCTTTTAAATGAGAGACTAAAACTATACCTAGCAGTTGAGGTGGTCTCATCAATACCTTGTACAGTTGTACAAGGACATCCCAAACTTGATACTCCTTGTAATAAAGGCTAATATTCCATTTTGTTCCTAATTACCTGCTGTAGCTCATAGAGTCATAGTGATGTACCGCATGAAAACAGACCCTTCGGTCCAACTCGTTTATGTCGACCAGATATCTAAATATATCTTGTCCCATTTGCCAGCACCCAGCCCGTATCCCTCTAAACCCTTCCTATTCAGGTACCCATCCAGATGCCTTTCAAATGTTGTAGTTGTACCAGCCCCCATCACTTCCTCTGGCAGCTCATTCCGTACATGCACCATCCTCTGTGTGAAAACATTACCCCTTAAGCCCCCTTTATATCTTTCCCCTCTCACCCTAAACCTGTGCCCTCTAGTTTTGGACTCCTCTACCTCAGGGAAAAGACTTTGTCTATTTACCCTATCCAGGCCTCTCATGATTTTATAAACCTCTATAAGGTCATCCCTCAGCCTCCGACACTCCAGGGAAAACAGCCCCAGCCTGTTCAGCCTCTCCCTATAGCTCCAATCCTCCAAACCTGGCAACATCCTTCTAAATCTTTTCTGAACCCTTTCAAGTTTCACAACACCCTTCCTATAGGATGGAGAGCAGAATTGAGCCAGTATTCCAAAAATGGCCTCACCAATGTCTTGTACAGCCACAACATGACACCCAACTTCTGTATTCAATGCACTGACCGATAAAGGAGCATTGAGTATAGGAGTTGAGAGATCATGTTGTGGATGTACAGGACATTGGTTATTTACAATGAAACTCTTATTGATGTGA
This sequence comes from Chiloscyllium plagiosum, assembly GCF_004010195.1. Classification (NCBI taxonomy): domain Eukaryota; kingdom Metazoa; phylum Chordata; class Chondrichthyes; order Orectolobiformes; family Hemiscylliidae; genus Chiloscyllium; species Chiloscyllium plagiosum. The sequence continues at coordinate 16,154,808 of NC_057745.1, read as the reverse complement.
GGAGAGACAGCAAGCACATTGTGCTCTACTCCTGTTCGAGTGGAACCATGACATCTTCAATGTCTAACTGGTTTGGCTTGCATACCCCAAAAAAATGTAACGCTTTTTCAGTGCTGCATTACAATATTGGCCTAGATTGCAGGCTCAAGCTCATAAGCTTCTGGCTCTACCAGCTGAATAAGCCAAACATAATTGATTTAACAGGCAAGTTAAATTTTTTTAGATTTAACTTGTTGTCAAGTGTATGGCAATACAGGAGTACATTAAAAATATACAAACTTGCCATTCTTTGGCACCAACTTGGTTACAAAATCCAGAATTTTAAAAAACAACAGCGGAACTACAAGAAACAAAGCCAATTTGCACTGAATTGTGGTCTCTCTTAGAGTCGTAGAGATGTACAGCACAGAAACAGACCCTTTGGTCCAACTCGTCCATGCCGACCAGATATCCTAACCTAATCTAGTCCTATTTGCCAGCACTTGGCCCACATCCCTCTAAATCCTCCCTATTCATATACCCACCCAGATGCCTTTTAAATGTCGTAATTGTACCAGCCTCCATCACTTCCTCTGGCAGCTTATTCCATAAACACACCACCCTCTGTCCCTTAGGTCCCTTTTAAATCTTTCCCTTCTCACCCAAAATCTATGCCCTCTAGAACTGGACTCCCCCACACCAGGAAAAAGACGCTGTCTATTTTACCTATGCATGCCCCTCATGATTTTATAAACCTCTATAAGGTTTCTGTAGTGTTGTTGAATTAAGCAATATTATATATTTTAGTCACGGAATTTTTCCCTAGGTAATTGTTCACTAAGGAATGTGTCTTTCTCAATCTCTCAGGATTTTTGTTTCATTTTTACCCATTATATTTCCTTGCCACCAAGTAAATATGAGTTTAAAAATCAATTTACCTGCTGCTGAAAGATACTGCGGACAAACATACCGTTGGTGAAGTAACTATTTGACAACTAAATCACAAAATGCTTCCTGGAATGTGCAATTAGCCTTGGGAAAAGTGAAGAGTATTCCTTTTTAATAATCAGTAACAGTCGTACAGATGGAGTGTTGGTTATTTTTAAGAGTAATATACCAAAGGTTCAAATTTTGAAGTAATTTTGCATGGTTTAATTAACGGGGAATTTTCAGGAAGCTTCAGCTTTATGAGTCTGTTCAAGCAGCTGTACACAAGCTGACAGAGTAGCACTACTTATGATATGTTTGTGGTTACTGTGGGGAAGTAGCTGGTGCGATGGCCCAACTCTAACCTGGCCAGGGAAACTATTGAATCGGACTTGCCACTTTTGAAGTTTTCACTTATTTTAAGAGCATTTTTTTTAACTTTACATATCAAAAAGATACTGGAGGATTGGAGAAGGGCCATTTTAATGCAGTGAATTGTAATGACCTGGAAATGGTTGCCAATGAGGATTATGGAAGCCAATGGTTTGATGAGGAAATTGCATGGACACTTGAAGATAATCAATTTATCAGGATGAAAGAGCAGGAGAAGGATAGTGCTGTGCAGTAGGCTGGCATGGACTTGTAGTCTGAATAAGAATCCCTACAGTGGAAACAGGCCCTTTGGCCCAACAAGTCCATACCCGGTGAGTATCCCACCCAAACCCATTATTCCACATTTACCACTGACTAATGCACCTAACCTACCCATTCCTGAACACTATGGGCAATTTAGCATGGCCAATTCACCTAACCTGCACGTCTTTGGATGGTGGGAGGAAACCGGAGCACCCGGAGAAAGCCCAAACAGTCACGGGGGAGAATGTGCAAACTCCACAAAGACAGTTGCCCGAAGCTGGAATCGAACCTGGGTCCCTGGTGTTGTGAGGCTACAATGCTAATGACTGAGCTACCGTGTCACCCCTGAAAGGCTGTACCTTAATGGGTCTATGTTTTCCTTCTCCCTGCAATGTCAACACTTTAACTGGCGAAACTCAAACCATAGATTGGTGATTGCAAGTGACATAATTCATCAAACAAAACCACAGGATACTTCCAAGAATTGCAAATTAAAACTTCCTTTAAGAATGTGCCATGTGAACTCCACCACCAGGACACGATGGCAACAGCATGTGCACCAACAAACATTGTCGCAATTCACCGGGCTTCTCCCACAGCACCTTCCTAATCCACCATCTAGAAAGACAAAGGCAGCAAATCCATTGGAGCATGACCACCTGCAAGTTCCCCTCCAAGACACACATTCTCCTGATGTTCAACCATATCAAGATGGTGGCAGCTGAGTGGTCAGCGTCTGTGCCCCAGTATCCGCGGCTCATTCACACTGTCTGCTCTTTTTTTGCTGTTTTTCTTTTTGTTTTCTCTTTTTTTTCTTTTCAGTTTTGCTCCTGCTTACCTTCAGGGGAGAGCTCAGATGATGGCATCAATGAGAAAGGGGGAAGGGGGCTTCGTCAGGGACAGAGCGTGGACTCTGGTGGATGGTGTGACAGAGGGGCTAGCATGGGAGCCGATATCAGCTGCTGCAATGGCAGGGGCGATGTTCGTGACGTAGGCCAGCAGCAAAAGGTGGAGCCTGAGGAACATCGACATTGGTTGGGTCCAGTACTAGCAATGGTGAAGGATTATGGATTCATTTTAAGCTATCTCTTTTATAAAAAAATTATCCTTAAATTATTCAAAATGGCTCCGGAATCATGGCGACAATGGAAGCTTCTCACTGTATTTTACTATAATTTTCACTGTAAAGTACACATGACAATAAAATCATTCATTCGTTGTTTGTCTCTGCATCAAAAATCCTAAACTCCCTTCACAGCTGCTTTGATGGACTGCAACAGGTCATAAAGGCAGCTCACCGTCACATTCTCAGGGCAACTACAGATGGGCAATAAATGTTGGCCAAGCCAGCGATGCCCCTTCCCATTTACAAAAAATACTTGCTTCAAGCATCATGCATGCGCCTTTGCTTTTATTAATCATTTGATCTAAAAGCAATGATGTTTGCCGCCAGCAGAAGTTGCTCATATCTACAAGACATGGAGAAAACTTATTCAGAAATGGTGCAGTGATGCATGCAGCTTTCAATGGAACATTTCAATTAAAGACACTCTTTACGGTATTTACCAAACTATTCTGAAGCAAAGGAAGAGCATTTTTATTCACTCTTCAAAAGTCTTAGCGAGTTCAAACCTTTGGCCGACACATTTGGTAAGGAGACCCTAATTTCAAAGAAATCAAATGTTGCCTGTACATTTAAAACACAATCAAATCACTTCAGCTTCCTTAATAGCTTAGCTGAGGATAAAATTAGTGAGTTTTGAGAAGATTTGTAGCTCAGGTTGAAGTACTGGTTGTAAGTTTGCTTGCTGAGCTGGAAGGTCCATTTTCAGATGTTTCATCGGACGGGGCTTTGTCCAGTGGCTCACTGAAGATGTTGCCTAGTATAGTGACGAAACGTCTGAAAATGAACCTTCCAGTTCAGCGAGCAAACCTACATCCTGAGGATAAAATTCCCATATAGCAGCATCCAGGAAAGGATCGGATAGTGCAGGAAGGTTCTTCAGTGTTAAGTACGGGCACCCTGTGAATTCAGTTATGTTTCTTTGAGAAGTTTCAATCAAGTCTGGGTGATATATTAATACTGAATTATTATTAATAATAAACTTTGAGCAAACCATTGTGCTTCAACCAACCCTGAAGATGTGTGGGAAAAGTCTAATTCCAATTCGTAGATTTAAGCTGAAATTGCACTGCATGTACTAGCGGACCTGAGTTATTGTGTCTGATGTGGAGGTGCAGGAGTTGGACTGGGATGGACAAAGTCACACGACACCAGGTTATAGTCCAACAGGTTTATTTGAAATCACAGGCTTTTGGATGAGGTGAAGTGCATCTGACTGAATGCAGAGACGAGAAAATACTCTGCATATTCACTGGTATGTATCCACAAAGCTGGGCACCACAGGAAGCTATTTATCAACGTTGGGAGAGATGAAAGGGTGTATAAAAAATTGCTGTGGTAAGGGTTAATAAGAACAGTAATTCTGGAGCTGGCTTGATGAATGTGGAAATGTATTAGTTTAGCGTGACAATGTTTGATTTTATGTGAGTGTGATTTTTGTGCTTTGCTTTGTCAATTTGAACAATCCTCAGCCATTGATCAGGGACTGTGGTACAAAAGTTGGGGAAGTCAGTTGTGGGGTTGGAGTCAGCATGCTGGGCTACAGAGGGAACAGTAATGGCGATAGGCAGCATGTCAGCATCTAAGCTTGAAGGAGATGGGTTACTGCTGCAGTGGTGGTGTCGAGGAGGAAATCATTGATGATCACAACCAACCTGACTTTCCTGCAGGAAAGTGCAACTTGGCGGTTGGCATGACTAAGCTATGGGCCGCACTGGACACTGGGGGAAGAGGGGAATGAGGCTAAGGACCAATAAGCTGTGCAATTTGTTTCTTAAGTAGCAATACATTTACAAATGTGCAATGAAGTGTCAGCTGTGCATTACCTGAGATGTGTGTTTTTTTAAATTTCCCTCCCACTACGTGCCCGATTGGTAAGGCTTGATCGGCTGCTCGGCTGGGCCTTAGGAATGGACATGGCACCAGGAATCCTCAGAGACCCCTGGCAGTAGTGAGTGCTTCCATCTTTGGTGGGTGGGAAGGTAGGATGAGCAGGGTGCCATCGAGATGTGACACAGAGAGTGCCTCCACGAAACTGGCCAAAATTAACTCTTCACTGATTTCTGGTTTAAAAAAAAACAACCCGTGGAACTAGTTGTCTCACCATCTTATCATATAGTTCCATTGACTCACAAAATATCTCAACTCAGTCAAGAATGATGAAAGACATTAAAAAGCTTGAGAGCAATTATACAATGGAATAACAAACAGAGTAAATGCCAGCAGATGACAGGACATTAACCAGCACAGATGGGCCCGGGAAATCACAATTTGGCTTCAGCAGTGATGGGGCAAAACTATGACGGACAGACTTTAACGTGACCGAGGCAAGGATATCCACCGTCAGCATTTTCTGAAATATGAGAAACTCAGAAGTGTACAGAATCCGAGACATTTAGGAAATGCTCGTAAATGCAAGAATGATCAAATAGCCTAATGAGCTGTTTGCTTTTCTCTAAATGGGATTGGAATACAGAAGCAAATGTAATTGTGTTACAGTTATATCAGAGCATTGGCCAGGCCACAGCATGGGAATAGACCCTTTGGGTCCAACTAGCCCATGCCGACCATTTTCCCAAACTAAATTATTCCCACCTGCCTGTACTTAGCCCATATCACTCCAAACCTTTCCTATTCATTTACTTATCCAAATACCTTCTAAACTTTGTAAATATATCAGCATCCATCATTTCTTCGGCCAGTTCATTTCCACACACTAACCACTCTCTCTGGAAAAACGTTACCCCTCATGTCCTTTTTAAATCTTTCTCTTCTCACCTTATAAATATGCCTCCGAGTGTTGTACTCCCCCAACTTAGGAAAAAGGCGTTTGCTATTCACCTTATCTACGCCCTGCATGATTTCATAAAGCTCTATAAGGTGACACCACAATCTCCTACACTCCAGTCAAAAAGGTCCCAGCTGATCCAGTCACTCTGGTAAATATTTTCTCAACCCTTTCCAGTTTAATAATATCCTTCTCATAAGTGGGTGACCAGAACTGCACACAGTACTTCAGAAGAGGCTTCACCAACGTCCTATACAACCTCAACATGATGTCCCAACTTATATATTCAAACGTCTGAGCTATGAAGGCAAGTGTGCTAAACACATTCTTAACCATCTTGTCTATATGTGATGCAAATTTAAAAGAACTATGTACCTGAACCCCTGGATCGTCCTGTTCTGCAACACTACCCAGGGCCCTACCATTAATTGTATAAGCCCTGCCCTCACTTGTTTTGCCAAATGCAAAACCTCGCATTTATCCAAAGTAAACTCTATCTGCCATTCCTCAGCCCATTGATGCAATTGATCAAGATCTCCTTGTAATCTTAGATAACCTTCTTCACCGTCCACTGTACCACCAATTTTGATGTCATCCGCCAGTTTACTAACTATGCCTCTTATATTCTCATCCAAATCATTTATATAAATGACAAACAAAAGTGGACCAAGTACTGATCCTGTGGAACACCGCTGGTCACAGGCCTCCGATCTGGAAAACAACCCTCCACCACTACCCTCTGTCTCCTACAATAAAGCCAATTTTATATCCAATTGGCAAGCTCACCCTGAATCCCAAGTGATCTGACTTTATTAATTAGTCTACCAGGCAGAACCTTATCAAAGGCTTTACTAAAGTCCAAGTAAACAATGCTTACTGCTCAACTGCCATCAATTTGACTTCCTCAAAAACTCAGTCAAGTTTGTGAAACACATAAAACCATGCTAACTAACCCTAATCAGTCCTTGTTTCTCCAAATGCATATATACCCTCCAAGAACTTATCCACAACTGATGTCAGACTCACATGCCTGTAGTTCCCAGGCTTCTCCTTACACTTTCTTAAATATAGGTACAACATCAGCCACCCTCCAGTCCTCTGGCATCTCACCCCTGGTTACAGATGATACAAATATCTCTGCTAGGAGCTGTGCAATTTCCTCCCTAACTTCCCACAATGTCCTGGGATAGATTTGATCAGATCCCAGAGATTTATCCACCTTTATGTTTTCTAGCACTTCCCCTTCCAAAATAGAACTGTTTTGAAAACATCAGTGTTTATTTCCAAATTCTCTAGCCTTCATTTCTTTCTCCACAGTAAAAACTGATGCAAAATATTCATTTAATATTTCTTCCATGTCCTGAGGTTCAACACAAAGACAACCCTGTTGGTCTGTAAGGAGTCCTAGTCACTCTCTAGTTGCTCTTTGCTCTTAATGTACTTGTAGAATCTCTTTGATTATCCTTAACCTTATCTGCCAAGGCTATCTCATATCATCTCTTTACCTTCCTGATCTCCCTGTTAAGAATGTCCCTACACTCTTTATACTATTCAAAAGATTATTTTGATCCCAGTTATCTATATCTTACATATGATTCTTTCTTGTACTTGACTAGAACATCCATTGTTCCCTAATCTTACCAGTCTTACTTTTCAGTCTAACAGGAACATAATGCCTCTGAACTCTCATTATCACACTTTTGAAAACTGCTTACTTGTCAGTCGTCCTTTTAACTGCGAACAGTGTACTCCAATCAACTGTTGAAAAGTCTTGTCCAAATACTATTAAAGTTTGCCTTACTCCAATGAAGAAGGTTTATCCTTTTCCATAATTATTTTAAAATTAATGGAATTATGATCACTGGTCCCAAAGTTTTCCCCTTCGAACACTTCAGTCACTTGCCTTGCCTTATTTCCCAAGAGGAGGTCAGGCTCTGCTCCTTCTCTGGTAGGAACATTTACATATTGATAAAGAAAACTTTCTTGAATACATTTGGCAACCTCCTCACCATCCAAACTTTCAACACTTATGGCTGTCCCAGTCAATGTTTGGAAAAGTAAAATCCCCTACTATTACAACCCTATTATTCTTAAAGAAATCTGAGATCTCTCTACATATTTGCTCTTCAATTTCCCTTTGACTATTGGGGGAGGCTATAATACAATCCCATCAAGGTGATCATCCCTTTCTTATTTCTATTTTCAACCCATACATTTTCACTTGACAATCGTTCTCAAATATCCTCTCTAATTACAGCAGTAATGTTTTTCCTTAGTCAAAAACACCACTCCTCCTGCTATTTTGCCTTTCCTTCTATCCTTCCTATAGCATCTAAAATCCAGACGATTGAGCTGTCTGTCCTGTCCTCCTTTCTGCCTAATTTCTATAAAAGCTAAGGATCCCAATCCTATGTTCCGATACCTGCCCTGAGTTCATCAGCCTTACTTGTAAGACCCTTATTGAAATAAATGCAGTTTAATTCTTCAGAGTTACCTTGTTCTCTGACTTGCTTTTGTCCGTCTTTTCTAATTAACTTACCCTTTCCTGATTCAGAACCATCCTCATCTGTCTTTTTATTTTCACTGCTACTTAGGAACCCCTACACCCCATCTCTCTAATACTTCATAAGGCTCCCAAAATTGATTCAATAAATCTCCCTGCCAGGATGTTGATCATGTTCCAGTTCAGGTGAAACCCATTCCTTTTGAATAGGTTTTTTTTTACCCCAGAAGAGATCCCAGTGATCTGAGAATCTGAATCCTTGCACATTGCACCACCTCTTCAGCCATTGATTTATCTGCCCTATCCTTTTATTCCTTCTCTCATTAGAACCTGGCACCAGGAATAAACCAGAGATGACCATGTTTGAGGTTCTGTTTTTTAACCTTCTACCTAACCTCTTATTTTCAACTCTTCAAAGTCTTAATCCTTTCCCTAACTGCGTTGCTGCTACCAATTTGTACAGCAACTTGTTATGGTACTAGTAGCATATAGGCTATGCTTTGGATATTTTTTGACAAACGCTGAAATATGTAATATGTGCTACATAGGAACAAGAGTTGAGCATAAGTCTCTAAGGTCTAATTCATTATTCAATGGAATCATCCTTGATCTACAGGCTAACTCTATATACTCACTTTTACTCCATCCCTGAATACCATTGATTAACAAATATTGAGCAATCTCAGATTTAATATCCACTGTTAATCTCGCATCAATAGTAATTTGTACCTTCAGTGCTTTAATTATGCTTTCTACAAAAAAAGTATTTGCTGTCCAATTTTAGAGGCATTTATAATGAGTGTGATTTCTGAAGCCATGGAGTTGATTGCTGGAATAATATTTTATACAAATGTTGATAGAACTAGCTTTTTGTATTCATAATAGACATGGCAACATTCCAGTTGTATTATTAAGTTGCTTTCAATTGATTTCAAACCCCATGCTTATTAACTATTTGATTAAAAAGCATTTAGTTTTTAGCACCCATTAGTTTGGAGTGGCAACAGACAAATATATGGATGTTTTAAGTGAATCCTTTTTAACAGTGCTCATTGAGATCTGACATATTTGTTGTTACTTCGATTTTGCTTGCCCCAGTGGGCAGGTCCAGCTGAAGCTTGTTCACCTTGACATGTAGCTGCTGCATATTGAAGGATCTACCTTTATTAATTATAGATATCAGTCAAAATGTGGTGAAGTGAGCAAGTGCCTTTGATCATCAGCATTTCAAAGACTAATGTTCAAACAGTGAGGTATGAACAAAGAACTTACTACATTACATAAACATGGAGCTTTTCAGATTTCCTGTGTACTGACCCATATTGAGTTACAATACACTCTTTTATAAAGACAGGACAATTGTACAATTTGTAGAATGTGAGAATCTGCAACTCAGCTGTCTGTGCCTTCAAGACTTCAATTTGTTTTGTATTCCGAAACAAATGTTCGAGTTAATTTAAACTATCCGTTCTTCATAGGTTCAATAAAGTCTTAACTGTAATTAAATGAGTGTACACTACAATAATGACATGGATCTTAATGGGACAAGAAACTGTAGCTAAGAGTATGTTTATCAGTCTCAGGCTTCAGTATATTAAATCTGTTTTGAATTTTTAGGGAAATGGGCACCGTTGGCAAGTCTGGCATGTGTTATCCATCTTCAGTTACCCTGTTGTAACAATGGGTAACATCCAGAGCCCAATTTTCATTTTGAACATTGAAGTTTACAATGTTCAATATATTGCTGGAAGGTCTCCCATGGTATTACCTACAACAAATCAAATGATGTGCTTCTTTGTATAGACAGTACCATGTTATACTATGCCATACTAGTTCTACTATTCTGTTTGTAAGGTAAATTGCGCAGTTAAAGATGCAGAACTTAAATAATACTCAAGAAATGTGGAATAACTTTGTAAAGAAGTCAGTTCATACATGGATGACACTTTGTGCCTGATTTTAACTCTTTGCATGTGAGTTTTAGTAAAATTTAAATGTCGCCCCATTGTTTTGTGCCCTGCAGCTTTTTGATTAGATGTCGTGTTTCAGTGAAGATGACAGGAAGGAATAGCACACTGTTTTTCATACAACAGGTAGTTATGCCAGGATATTCCTGAAGTACGTCAGAGTATAGCTGGCATTTACAGGCACCTAAGGCAGGAAGGCAAGTGAAGTAAAACTAGAGAGCATGCCAGTATGTCCACTTCTTACCTGCCCTCCCCTGCCCTGCTGTGATTTCATTAGTATCAGGGAAGGCATTGGGTGGCCCCTTGTCTGTGGGTCAACTTAGACCATTTCATGGTCAGTTAATGGACACCTTATGGCTGCTCCCACCATTGCTGGTACTTTACCCATGGCAGAGAAGGCTGGCATCAAGTGTACAGCCCACAGCTGGAAACTGGTCTGGTGGCAGAGTGAGGAGAGGGTGGGTGCCTTCTTTTCAGATCTCCTGTGTCCAGTGGACGGCAATTTCCCCCTCTCACCCTGACAATACCCCATCCCTTCACTAACGTCTGCTAGCCTGGTCTCAGTAACATCCCAGATTTAGCTTCACCAAGCTCCCTAGCTCCTCTGCCCTGCCAGCTGTGCCCACTGTTTCAGACGGCACTGCTCAGACAGAAGTACCATTAGCAGTTTGAGTGGCTGGCAGTTCTTAGTGGCGAGACTTTCTCCACAATGGAGCTGGAAGGTCCTCCTTCAGCCACTTAAAAACAGGTCGGGCAATAAATGGCTGGAGGATACTCTCACCAAGTGGAAGTGGGCTTCCACTGACTTTTACACAGCCTGCCTCCCACAACAACCTTCAGCCCTGTACACCTTTGATCAGGATGGAGTATTATTACCATGAGAAGACATTCATTATTCTACTGTTGAAATGTCTTTTTTTTTGTTTAGCAAGATTAGAAATTAATAAATAATTAATTAATATGGGTGTTACGATGGCTCGGTGGCTACCACTGCTGCTTCACAGCGCCAGGGACCTGGGTTCGATTCCAGCATTAGGTGACTGTCTGTGTGGAGTTTGCACCTTCTCCCCGTGTCTGCAAGGGTTTCCTCCCTGTATTCTGGTTTCCTCCCACAATCCAAAGATGTGCAGGTCAGGTGAATTGGCCGTGCTAAATTGTACATAGTGTTAGGGGCATTAGTCAGGGGTAAATATAGAGTAGGGGAGTGGGTCACTCTTTGGAGGGTCGATGTGGACTTGTCGGGCCAAAGGGCCTGTTTCCATTATGTAGGGAATCTAGTCTTAATCTAATCTAGTCTTAAATGAAATAATAACTTATCACCTTAAGCCATGTGATGTCTGTAATTCACTATCGGTGATTTGACAATTAAAGGTGTATTGTTTTTATTTGTTTATTTCAGATAAATTAACAGAGAAATGTCAAACCAATGTAGAAACATAGAAAATAGGAACAAGAGTAGGCCATTTGGCCCTTCGAGCCTGCTGTGTCATTCAGTGTGATCCTGGCTAATCATCCAGCTGTTCTTGCTTTCTCCCATTGGTTCTTTTAGCCCGAAGAACAATGTTGAACAACTAAATGTTCATCACCCAAAATTATCTGCAAAAGGCTCTTGTCTGTGCTGTTGCAGTGTTTGGTTTAAGTTAGACATGTCCCTTTCAAATCAGGTTGGATTTCTCAGACTTTTTTCTAAGGCAGTGCAGATGCTTGCTAGTTTCTTATTTGACATTGCAGAGTTGATAGCATTGTTGTTGCGGTTCGATTACTGGGAATGTGCTCTGCTAGTGATTGAGTCAAACTATCGACTTTTCTAATATTAGTGGAAGGAGAGATACCTGCCTAGCCCATTAGGATTAGTCAAGTGAACTGCATTGCATAGAAAAGAGAGAGACTACATTATTAAAGGAATCCTCAACTGGCTTTTCAATGTCGAGAACTGGCTTTTCATTATGTCAAAAAGTTCTCTTGCTGAAAATTCATCAAGCCTACAATTTCAAAATCTTTGTTCTTGACCAGTTGCTGCAATTAGGATTTAAATTTGCAAACATATAAAAATGGCAGTGACGATCACTTGTATACATTCAATGCTGAGGGAAGAGTTTAAATTCAGTCCTCGGGTGTTTTGACAGGGAGGGATGTAGAGAGGATGTTTCCGCTAGTGGGAGAATTCAGAACCAGATTTACAAGTCAGTGGTCGCCTGTGTAATACACAGAATGAGCTTTCTGTTGTTCTCAAATAGGGTCATCCGTCTTTGGAGCTGTTTTCCTGAAAAGATGGTAGAACAGAGTCTTTAGTATTTTTAAGGCAGTGGTGGATAGCAAGGGCAGTCCCAGCTGGGTGGGAATGTGGGTTTGAGGTTACAGTCAGATCAGCCATGGTCTTATTGGATAGTGGAGGCAGGCTGGAGGGGCTGAATGGCCCTTTCTTCCTATCTTACATGTTCATATATACAAAAGAGGTGAGATCGCTTAGGTTAGAAAAAGGTGCTTCCAGTCTGTTAGCACTCTGGATCCTGTGTAATGGAGCATAAAATCTGTTGAAGGTCTTTGGCAGTGAATTTCACTTTATCTCTGGACAGATAATAGTTTGACAAGGGGAAAAGAAACCAGACTTAAGTGTATTGAAGTTACTGTTCAATCTGACAACTTGTTCAGTTGTGTAAAGTATTTTGGCCGTGCTTATAGGCTTAAACAACCGAGCAGTCTGTCGTTATTTGAAGCTTTCACACTCTGGGTCTTTGAATGCAATGCTTACCTTTTGGAAAAATATCTTTACCCATAGAGTTAGGGTGAGAGGGGAAAGATATAAAAGGGACCTAAGGGACAACTTTTTCATGCAGAGGGTGGTGCATGTATCGAATGAGCTGCCAGAGGAAGTGGTGGAGGCTGGTACAATTGCAACGTTTAAAAGGCATCTGGGTAGGTATATGAATAGGAAGGGTTTGGAGGGATATGGGTCAAATGCTGTAAATGGGACTAGATTAGGTTGGAATATCTGGTCAGCATGGAGAAATTGGACCGAAGGGTATGTTTCTGTGCTGTACATCTATATGACTTTATGACTTTATAGTTTAGACAAGCAAGATACAGAAGCTGTGATTCACAGCACAGTTTTTCTGCTGATAATGGTGTGAAATAAATAGCACTGTTTAGCAAGTGGTGTTACCAACGGTACAACACTACTGTCCCATATGGTGTCAGCCTACTATCTGCAGCTTTCTGAATCAGTCCTCAAGCATTGCAGTGCCAGAGGTTGATTAGGCAAATACCTCGCAGCAGAAATTAAATTCTAATGCAGGCTGGATTTCCAGGAATTATTTTCTAATTTTGATATAATTAGGTTACGCAATGCAGTCACCACATTACTTGAAAATTCCTGCTTCAGCAAGTGCATAAACAACAAAGCATTCGAAATTCAGAGGCCTGAGGGCTTACTCTGCCTAATCATTTGCTTCAGGCGCTCTGGCATCCAGATGCTTCTGGGATATACCTGGACCCCTGATCTAAAGGAGTCATCCCGAGATTGTGCTGCTTGGTATCTCCCTTGCTGTTATCTCTTTATAGATGCTTTTATCTTTAATCCGAGTCTTGAGAGAGCAACATGAAAATCAGCCTCTGTGCACTTCGCTTCCATGTTTCTCTCTTTCTTTGTGTGTGTGTCTGTCTCTCTCTCACTCTTTCACTTTCAGTGTCTCTCCCTCTTGAGGCTAAATTTGTTTGTCTCCCCCCCCCATCTCCAATAAAGAAAGGCACAGGGTTATGATCGGAGGTTAATCCATACCCATTACTTTCGATGCAGGTGGCATGCCAAGTTTGTATTGCCTCTAGTTAACAAGCTTGTAGTGTGTAGTCAGCACTAAACATCCTGTTGACTGGCTACACAGCTCAGCAGGGAACCTAACATCGTGAGATGCAGGCAGTATTTAAAGCTAAGCTGCAGTGCTTCAGGTCAGCCTCTATCTCTTGAAAGGGAGATGTATTCTGGCTAAATCAGATGATGGAAGTCAATGCAGAAATTGTTCTGATATAAGCAAAGGCGTAGTAATGCCATAACAAGGAAGCAAGCAGTCTTTACAATTTTCTGATATTACACTGAATGTCTTGTGGAGATGAAGAGTAGGAAAGCTGTGTACTATGTAGAGGGGGCCCTGGAGGACCTTCAGAGACCACGGTGGTCACTGCCAGGAATCAGGCCCTCAAAGACCTCAATGCAGTGCTGCGGAACGTTCAACAACCTCACACAAATGGGCAAGGTTAGTGAATGCATCTTCAAATGGCATACCTACCAACTACAGCAGTAGCATCAGATGCTGCCCAGTCTATGATTTCCCCATCATTTGTCTATCACAGTCACGGCCCATTAGGACTAATCATGTTCAACTTACACTCACGCAATTATCATTGCAGTGTGCCCCATATCCACTTTCTCAGTTCTCACAAACTCTGTTCTGCGAGGTCAGCCATACTCAAAAACGGCACTCGCTGATGCATTTCCCACTCTCTTGCAATGTGAACCACAACTGGATGCAACAGGTGCTAAACAGCAGCACATGAGCACTGCTGCACTTTCCTGTTCTCCTGGAGCATATTGTGCTTGTATTGTATGAACAAACATTGTTGAAACCAGGACAGTGGTGATGGAATGATAGATAATGATATCACCTTCATCATAGCAGCCCTCCTCCTCATATCCCACACCTCCCTCAGCCTACATTCTCTTCAGATTTACAATTTGCAGCTAGTGTAAGTCATTTTTTCTTATTTTTTTTCATGGGATGTGTGTGTTGCTGACAAGGTCAGCAATTGTTGTCCATTCCTAATTGCCCATTAATTAATTAGCTTGCTCGATCACTTCAGAGGAAAGTTAAGAGTCAGCTTCATTGCTATGTTTGGAATCACATGTAGGCCTGATCAGAAAAGGGTGTAATATTCCAGCAAACTTCTGAGTTGTGATTTGTAGATGGTGGACAGGCTTTGGGGAGTCAGGTGGTGAGTTATTGACCTGTTCTTGCAGCCTCGGTATTTATATGGTTGATTCAACTCAGTTTCAGGTTGGTAGTGATTGATGGTGGGAGATTCAGTGATGATAATGCCATTGGAAAATTGTTAGATTCATCTTTGTTGGAGAGGATCATTATCTGATACTTGTGTGTTACCTACTGGTCATCAACGTGTTTCTATCAACTCTGTTTCAACCCTTTCTAATTTGCAATACCTCATTTAGATCATCCCATAATCATTTACTTTTGAGCAAAATCAGTCCCCAAATACATACTTAGAAATAGCAGCCCATGATTTGCTATTTTCAAAAACTTACTTATTTTTCATGCCCCTAACAAAAGCACCATCCATTTCTACTATATGCTGGATATCAAAGGTTTCACTCTGAATACTGTCTTGATGTATGCTCTTGATGAACGAATACAATTTTATCACAGCGCAGTTTCCACTTAGCTCCAACTCACATGTCAAAAGGATTTTACGTGAACTGCTGCACAGAGACGTCATTTACTTTAAAATCTCTGAGGTCACAGTAAATCATCAAATAGTAGAACATAAATGTTTCGGTTTTGTGTAAGGGTCTTATAACTAAAAGAAATGTCCACTGGCTTGTTTCAGTTTATGGAACCAACCTGATTTTATTGCTTATTTCTGCTCTGGTACTTCATGTGCAGCTGGGTTTTATTTTTGTTTTGATGACAGAACAGTGTTCCTTGTAAAATGTAGGTGTTGAGAGAGGCCAGTTCTTGCAGTGCATTCCCAATAAGTGATTTGTATTACTTATATCAATGTGTTCCAAGATGATTGGCTTTGCAAAATAAGAATCTGAGCCAAAATTCTTAAGTTGCATTTTAATGAATGTTAAACTGCATGAAGGGACAGGGAATGTACAAATACACACAGACACTATAATTGCTAGGAATCTCTGATTCAGCTTTAAAAGGAAGGTGAAACTATTCAATTGTAGATTAAAGGTGAATTTAAAATACAGTTGTAAATACATGATATATGGATCATCGAAAAACTTAGAAGTTGGGTCTAAAATTCCAGCATTTCGACAAGCACTGCTAACCAATTATTTTGGATCTTTTGCTTGTCTGTCTGATGGGTGATACATTTTTGAATCCTTTAAAGATGCATCCTATCTAATCCCATCTATGTTCTAATTTACCATGTTCCCTACCCAACAATAAATCTGTATTTCAACATGTGTATTTCTTGCAGCACACTGTATAGCAGCTTTTAGTCCCATTTAGTTCAAGCATAAGATTTGCTGATGCATCATTTGTTTGAGGCCCATAGGATGATTGATGATATCCACTGATACCAAGCCCTAAGTGATTGGAAAAATGGAAAGGATGCAATTCACTTAAGGTAGCTTACTATTTCATCAAGCAATCAGTGCGATGGGCCAACGCATATGCTCTCTGTCAATCCGCCTGATGTGGGCATAAAGTAAAACAAGTAGTTATGCAGCATTTCGGTGTGTTCTGGTGATGTGTTTGTGCTGCAGATATAACCATTCTCTTCATTCTTTGTTTCTCATTTTGACCTTTTTCAAACAAATTTGTATTTTTTCTTATGCTGTGATGTAAATGAAAGTGATATGAATCAGTTAAAGGATTAATTGCTCAAAATCTGATTAAGTGATTTAGTCCGTCCATTTTTCTTGTCTATTCTGGGAGTTTGACACTTCAGGTGTGCTCTTCATCTTGGTAATCCATTGGGTTCGAGGATGACCTGCTCCCACAGAATGGTTCCAATATGGTTGATCAATCCAGTGAATGATCTGCAGGTTCTGACTCATGCAGGTCAGTTATTGCTTGTTGGGTTAGGGTCATGGTTTGTTGCAGAGGTTTGTACACCCCCCTCTGGTGCCTTTGCATTTTCCTAACAAAGTCTCTGAACGTATTTGGCACATTTCCGAGTTCATCTTCTCCATTGGTTCAGTCATAAGGCAGGTTTCAGTGGGTACATTTGATTTCTTTAGACATCCTCTTGTGACATCCCTAAAGCATTTCTACTATCCTCCCAGGCACCTCCTGCCATCACCGCGTCTTTTGGGACTGTCCAGCATTCAAACCACAGATCACACCCACCATGGCTAGTTTCAAATGGTAAGCGCCAGGCAAATTGATGTGGGAGTGGACACTGTTTCTTGCCATTGTACTTGGAGGAACTTGTAAATCTATTGCGGATAGTACTTACCCAGTGTTTTGAGGATTCTGGGATAGATTGTCCAAGACTCCAAAGCATATGTTGGCCATCTTTTCTTATTCCACATTCTTACCATATAAGCCATGATAATAACTTCAGATGATCATTTAATTTTTGAGCTAAGTTTAATCCTGTCTTCAAAAAGTTCCCATTGTCTCCAACATTTAGTTTGGGAATATCACTTGCACTGATTTGGCCTCTTTCTAGCCTGGGTTGCATTCTGGGTAGCGATCTTTCTCTTATGCTTTCCCTCTGATGCCGTGATGCTTTGAGTACAGACCAGGGAACTTTCCGATGAGCCTATACCACATCAAACAGTAAGCTGATTTGCTGAATCAGCCATGAACACCTCTTCACCACACTGACCCTCAGCCATTAGATCCAATGGAATCAAAACAAGGAACCAATAGAACATTGTTACCTCTAGACTTGACTGTTTTAATCCTCTCCTTGCTAGCAGCCATCTTCCACCCTACATAAACCAGAGCTCATTCCAAATTCTGCTGCCTGTATCCTAACTCTCATTAAGCCTGTTCATCCATTGCTTTTGTGTTTGCTGACCTACTTGTGGAAGCCCTTTCTGACAATAGCTCAACATTAAAATTCTAATTTTTAAAAATATCTCTGTAACATCCTGAAGTCCCACAACCTGCGTGTGGTCCTTCAGTTCTGATATCTCACTCCGTCATTGATGGCTGTGCCTTTGTTAGCAGATGCCCAAAGCTGTGGAATACTCTCTCCAGTTCTTTCTGCCTCACTCCCTCACTCTCCTTCTTTGAGATGCTGCTTAAAGCTGGCTTCTTTAATTAGGCTTATTACAGTTTTTACAGGGAAGATGATCATTCAGTGATCGGATCACTGGACAAGCAATCCTGAGACTGAGGCTGAAGCTTTAGGGACCTGGATTCAAGTCCCACCCAGGAATTGGTGGAATTGGAGTAAAGTTAAAAAATCTGAAAGTTAAAGCTGGTTTGATTCATGGTGACCATGTCAACTATCATCGATTGTAAAAACCCATGTGGTTTGCACATGTCCTCTAGGAGAGTAAATCTGCCAGCCTCACCTGGTGTGGCCTGCATGTGACTCCAGACCCAGATCAGTATGTTGACTCTTAACTGCCCTTTGAATAGCCCAGTACAGTATACAGTTCAAGAGTAATGAGGGATTAACAACAGATATTGGCCTTGCCATCAACACCCACATAACATGAATAAAGTAAAAGTGGCCTAGCATTTCTTTATAAGTCCATAAGACCATAAAACACAGGAGTAAAAGTTAGCCCATTCAGCCCATCGAGTCTGATCCACCATTCAATCATGGCTGATATGTTTTTCAACCCCATTCTCCCACTTTCTCTCCGTAACCCTTGATCCCCTTGATAATCAACACCTATCTATCTCTGTCTTAAATATACTCAATGACCTGGCCTCCACAGCCTTCTGTGGCAGTGAATTCCATAGATTCACCATTCTCTGGCTGAAGACGTTTCTCCTTATCTCCATTCTAAAAGGTCTTTCCTTTCCTCTAAGGCTGTGCCCTCGTGTCCTAGTCTCTCTTACCAATGGAAACATCTTCCCAACATCTACTCTGTCCAAGCCATTCAGTATTCTGTATGTTTCAATTAGATTTCACCCCCCCCCCCCCCACCCCATTCCTTCTAAACTTCATCGAATACAGACAAGAGTCCTCAATGTTCCTCATAGGTTAAGTTTTTCATCCCTGGGACCATTCTTGTGAGCCTCCTCTGAACACACTCCAGGGCTAGTATATCCTTCCTGACATATGGGGCCCAAAACTGCACACAATACTCCACATGCAGTCTGACCAGAATGTTATAGAGTCTCAGAATTACATCCCTGCTTTTATATTCAAGTCCTCTCAAAATAAATGCCATCGTTGCATTTGCCTTCCTAACTACTGACTCAACCTGCAAGTTTACCGTCAGAGAATCCTGGACTAGAACTCCCAAGTCTCTTTTCATTTCAAACTTCTGAATTTTCTCCCCATTTAGAAACTAGTCCCTGCTTCTATTCTTCCTACCAAAGTATATGACCTCACACTTTCCCACGTTGTACTCCATCTGACATGAGATGGCACCAACAGCATCCACTGTTGATTTTTGTGGTTTTATTTTCAGCAGGGCTGACCTGAAGTCTGCTATTAACACCTACTTTGAGCCCCTCTCCCTTCCCTACAACCATTACAACTTCCATGGTCTTTTGTTCTGTGGCATCTGTGATCTCTGATCTCACTCATCCTACAGCCTTTCCATGCTGTGGGTGGCACAGTGGTTAGCACTGCTGCCTCACAGCACTAGGGACCCAGAGTTCAATTCCAGCCTTGGTGTCAAATGTTTGTTTGATAATGCTCCTGCTAAGTGCTTTGGGACATTTTATTATGTTAAAGGAGATATATAAATGCTCACAATTGTTGTTGTCAATGATGTCAATCTATCCACTGTGTTTGCTTGTGCTTAAAAATAATTTTGTCTGGTGGCATTTTGATGTTCCTGAGCTTGAAGAAGCCGGTAGGCTGTGTCTAAGAAAATAGGATATAGACTTGATGCAACCTCCATTTATACTTCAATAAAATAGCTGTTCATCTGTCGTCAGAGATCATTATGAAAGACCTCGAGTTCCTTCAGTATATTCTGTGGAAGGCTATCAGACAGCTTGGCATCATCTCATCCCATCAATCAAAACCTTCACCTGTAGCTCTACTAGTGAAATCTTGGTTTGGTTGTTTTTCTTTCCCTCTTTTGCACAACTCAGTAACCTGACTCTGGAACTGTGATACAGCCATATTACTGACCACCATTTTATCTTTGAAAAGAGCTCAAATGACAGAAATATAAATGTGAGTTTGTGGCGCAACGGTAGCGTGTCTGACTCCAGATCAGAAGGTTGCGTGTTCGAATCACGTCAGGCTCACTGACGTCAACTTCTTGTGGGCGGCAGGAGAATGGGTCTGGGTGGGTTACGCTTCGGCGGGTCGGTGTGGACTTGTTGGGCCGAAGGGCCTGTTTCCACACTGTAAGTAATCTAATTAAAAAAAAAATCTAAAAAAAAAAAAAATGACTATTTACAATAATTTATGAATGCGTTTGACATTCCCCTTTAGGTGGCAGGTGGTAAAGGATGGAACTGGAATCTATCTTGATACTTTTTATATTTATTTACAACTAAACATGGTAAACATTCATGTCCTGACCTAGCAATCACAGCTTCATACCAAAGCAAATTAATGTTTTGAGATCAGTATGAATAATCTTCAGAACTGAAACTCGAGGTGAAAATGTGGTACATTTTACATTGCAAAAAAAAAGCATTCTATCTGGATGTATCATTACCTGGTATGGCAACTGTACCATTCAAGATCGCAGACGGTTACAGACAGTGGTGAACTCGGCCCGGACAATCACAAAGACCAACCTCCCATCTATAGAATCCATCTACCAGGCCCGCTGTCAAGGAAAGACAGCCAGCATTCTCAAAGATCCATCCCACCCTGGCAATGTTTTCCTACAATCACTACCATCAGGGAGAAGGTACAGAAGCCTGAACACACACACCAGCCGTTTTTGAAACAGTTTCTACCCTTTTCACACAGAGGATGGTACGTGTATGGAATGAGCTGCCAGAGGAAGTGGTGGAGGCTGGTACAATTGCAACATTTAAGAGGCATTTGGATGGGTATATGAATAGGAAGTGTTTGGAGAGATATGGGCCCGGTGCTGGCAGGTGGGACTACATTGGGTTGGGATATCTGGTTGGCATGGATGGTTGGACCGAAGAGTCTGTTTCCATGTTGTACATCTCTATGACTCTATGACTCTATACTGTTGTTAGAATACTGAATGGACTCACAAACTCTTAACATTTGCCTGTACCTGTGTTTTTGTTTTTGCCGCTGTTTACCTATTATTTACTTATCTGTGCTACTTAACTCTGTGATCTGCCTGTATTGCTCGCAAGACAAAGCTTTTCACTGTGCCTGAGTACACGTGACAATAAATTCAATTCAATTCAATACCTGAGGAGGAGCAAATAAAACAGATGGTTCATAGATTCCCTACAGTGTGGAAGCAGGCCATTCAGCCTGTCAAGCCCACACTGGCCTCTGAAGAGTACCCCATCCAGGCCCACACCCTATCTCTGTAAATCCCATGGCTAAAGCACCTAGCCTGCACATCCTTTGGAGGAAACCCACACAAACATGGGGAGAATGTGCAAACTACACACAGATAATCACTCAAGGCTGGAATTAAACTTCAGGCCCCTAGTGCTGTGATGCAGCAATGCTAACCACTATGCCATCCACAGTGCAAGAAGGCTGTAGGATGAGTGAGATTAGAGATCACAGGTGTCACAGAACAAGAGACCATGTAAGTTGTAATGGTTGTAGGGAAGGGAGAGGTGTTCAAAGTAGGTGTTAATAGCAGACTATAGGTCAGCTCTGCTGAAAATAAAACCACAAAGATCGACAATGAAGGCTGGTGGTGTGGGGTGTGATACAGAAACAAATTGGAGGGAAGAAATCATGGTCTGAATTTGTTGAACTCAAAGCCTGTAAAATACAGAGGTGAAAAATGTTCCTTGTGCTTGTGATGGGCTTCACTAGGACACTGCAGCAGATCTGGGACAGAATTATGATCGTGATGGTGTATTAAAATGGCAAGTGACTGGAAGGTCAACATGATGTTTGCAGTCTGAACAGAGGTGTTTCACAAAGCTGTCAGCTAGTCTGCGATTGGTCTCCCCAATTCAAAGGGGACTGCATTCTGAGCAGCAAATACAGTGAACTAGATTGAACAAGATGTACAATTAAATCATTGCCTCACCTGGAAGGAATGTTTGGAGCCTTGGATAGTGAGGAGGGAGGAGGTTACATGTTGCACTGCCCATGATTGCATGGGTGGAAGAAGAGGCATTGGGTGTGATAGGGGAGTACACCAGGGTTTCCTAGTGGGAACAGTCCTGTTGGAATTCTGCCTCTGGATTCAAAAGGTCTTTTGTCACAAATTCTGCCATCTCTAGTGTGATGACACCTCCAAATAAATCTTCCCCTCCTCTCCCATGTCAGCATTTCAAATGAATGTAATTAAAATGCAATTAAATTTACCATTAAAATGATAAAATAAATTGGAATATATTATGAGAAATGAATTTTCCAGATTTGGGGAATTGATCACTCTGCACAGTATTGGTCTTGTTTGTAACGAAGGCTGTAAGTGCTGTGGAAGCAGTTCAGAGCAAGTTTACCAGACTAACACTTGGAACCTAAAGTAGACAGGCAAGAGGCTGGAAGAACACAGCAAGCCAGGCAGCATCAGGAGGTGGAGAAGTCAACGTTTCGGGAACCCTTGTTCCAACACTTGCAATGTGCCAGTTCTATAATGAAGAAAGGTTAGACTTACAATCCTAAACTCCAGTGGATATAAGAGGAACTCGATTCAAATATATAAGGTCTGAAGAGGCTAATCAGGGTCATTGTGGAGAGGGCTTTCTTCATAGGGAGAATCTAGAATTAAAGGGTGATGTTTAAAAAAGAGGGATCATACTTCAAAACAGAGATGAGAATTCTTTTCTCTCAGAGAGCCACGATTCTTTGGAAGTCACGACTTTGAAAGGTAATTTTTGAGGTGAAGGTAGATAGATTGTTATTAAACAAGAGGATGAAAGGATTTCAGGGTAGGTGAGAATGTGGAAGATGTTTGGTGATAATCAAATCAGCCATGATGTTATTGAATAGTGAAACAGAGTCAAAGAGGCTGAAAGACCTACCTCCATTCATTGTTCACATGTTTTGTTAGCTGATAGCAAAATCTTAAAACTAGAGTAGTTCATTCAGGATTGAAACTGGGACAGTCCATTTTCATACAGTGTGTCTTATAAATCTAGAACACTCTCCTGAAAAGTCTTGCTGACTTAGATGAAGCTTACAAGACTGAGCAACAGACTTTTCTTAGGGAAGTGGAATCAAGGGTTTTACAATAATGGTAGACATATGGATTTGAGGTACAGTTCAGCCATGAACTAATTGTATTGTGGGACAGGCTTAAGGGACTGAATGGCCTTTTCCTGTTCCTTAAAGCAACTGTTTTAAGATACTTCCAAATGTCTACCAACTGCTGTCTCTCCACAATTTTAATGGAAATTGTTTTATTTTAAAATTATGAAGCGAGGACCTTCATTATCAGTAAATTAAGCTGGTCGAATCAGAGGGCTTAATTTTACCAGAAATTAGTTAAACATCGATTTTGGTGCAAGGTTTCTCTCTGTGACGCGTAGTAAGATTCCTCATGCTATTTTCTAAAAGTCGCCTCATTAGCTATGCACTGCACCTCAGTGGTGCCCTGCTCATTGTATCTTCCCCCTTGTCAAAGGCAGAAGTACTCACCACTAATCCCAGGATTCCTGTTGCCATGTTGAAAACACACCAGAGCAACCCTGTAAGGCTCCTTTATCTCTGGCCCAGATATGGCTGACTGAAAACACCTGGCAGCCCACTTTCCCTCCTGTTTGTTGGAGGCACTAGGCACTGAGCAAACTGCCTTGAAGGTTGAAGTACTGCACCAACACTGTTTGCACCCCGTGCCTCTGACAATGAGAGCATCTGGCTACCTCCATGCAGGCCCTGGCACAGCAACCTCAGGGTCTGCTGGAGAGGTGTACAGACCCACAGTCCATTGCCCCAGCCATAGGTGCTCAGCACCAAAGTCAAAATGACAGGGGAGTGAGGACCTTTACCTCGCTGGACATGCCTCTTCCTCGGAGGAGATAGGGCAGTGTCAAGAGGCAACCAGCCAGAGGAGGAACCACATACAGACCCCTCCTCCCACCCTCTGCAGAAGTCTCCTTTCAGGACGCTCAGGAGTTGCCTCGCCTTCCACTTCCACCCTGACTGGCACCCTCAACCTGTGTGGGAGGTCAGGCCATGTACCTGCCTCTGGGCAGCACTCGGTCAGCATGTCTGGCCCTGTAGACACAAACACCCCTGGTGTGCCCAGCCAAAACTCCAAGAACAACGGACTCCACGGTAGAGGTGGCTCCCTCCACTCCAGCTGTGGAGACCAGGGCTGCATTAAGACATATGAGAAGGAAATGACAAAGACCTCCTCAGGACACATAGGAGGCCTGGCTGGGACTTCATTGTAAATATGTTTTCACATTTGTAAATATACATTCAGTACCCATCATTAGCTGGTGTGTGAATGAATATCATTGCGACTGAAACTGCAATAATGACACTATGGACACTGGCCATCCTTAGCATTACACAATGTTTTATGGTCCTTAGTGTGAATAAGCAGCCCCTGCCCATGAAATATGTTTGCATGTGATATTTGAATACATTTCATAAAAAATGACTGCTTCCAATCAAGAATTGGTTAGCTCAGTTGGCTGGACAGCTGGTCTAGCAATGTAGAGTGATACCAACAGTGTGGGTTCAATTCCTGTGTCAGCTCAGGTTATCGTGAAGGACTCTCCTACTCAACCTCCTCCCTCAGGTTAAACTGCCACCAGCTCTGTCTCTAACTAGAGCACCCCTGTATTTGGTAAGACTATAGTGGCTATCTCCTTACGGACTCTAATAGTAATCATAAAAAGGTAAGTGTGCATAAAAATGACATCCTCTAATTGCTGGCCATGATAAACCTATCACTTTTACCTGATTTAAAATTGCACTGTCTGGTAACCAGTAGTCTGTTTGCTACTGTCATTGTTGTCTGCTTTTCATGTTCTACTGGTATCTAATGTAGATAATGCTTGTAGATAAAGCAAAAAATTAAGTGATACTGGGTGAAATGCAAGTAGAAAGAGTTAAGCTGCAAATCTCATTAAATGGTAGGACAGGCTCAAGGGGCTGAATGGCCGCCTCCTGTTCCTGTGATGGGGGGAATGTTGGGTGGGTGGATATTTGCAGAGACAGTGTTGAGACATGGTGCATCAGAATCTGATGAAATCTTTGTGCTTCTGTCAGCTCCTGAGTCTGTTCAGTGGAGTATCCGTTAGGAATTGAGGGAATCACTGACTGACCCTGGTGGCCCCAAATTTAATCCATTGGAAAACCACCCACCTCACAGAAATAAAATCCAGCCTTTTATTGCACCCTAAACAGATCCCATTCATAGCACTCTTTTCCAGTCGAAATTCTTCCTCTAATTATTTGTAAAATGCTTCACACTATTTATAAAATGTACAATCTAATGTGTTATACATTCTGATCCACTCGGAAACTTTATTACCTTAAATAGCCGGAATGTGGATAGCAGTCTAAAATATGAATTGTTACAGACAGCATTCCAATCTTGGGTATTCTTTAAAAAGTATGCTTCTAATGGATTTTTAAGTGTATAAAACCAGCTTTGAAAAGCCATTAGGGACTGAGAAACTAAATGACTAAGAGGCAGTGGGAGAAGGGGTGCTAAGTGTATTGGTGTAAATGCTGAGATATTAGTTATCAGTTACTAGCCTCCCCAGGCCTGCAAATGCTGTGAAAATAATGCTGGTGATCACAACAAACAGGCATTAGGGCCATATTTCCCTCTTGCACTCGTTTATAAAAAGGGTTGCGTGGCATTTTTGTCATTGATCCTAATGACCTCCAATCAGCCTCTTAACAGGTATAAATATTTAATATTTCATTCATCCTGTACAAAGTGCATCAAGCTGTAGAGAAATAGTGAAAAGAATATAACCAAAACCTGGTTCATTCACTGAGACGTGGAATGGCTGCATTGTATAAACCGCCTGATGGAGTATGGGAATGAGGGAAAGAGAGAGACAACATGCTTGTTACACAGACCAATAACCTGGCTTACGGTGCACATATGGGCAGAAATTTACACTTGCCCAGATCAAGTAGCAGCTAGTGGGTCATAAAACTAGTGTAATGCCATGGGTACATTTTGTGGTGTCTCCCTCCCTCCCAAATTCCACTGCTATATCACACGAGCGAAGTCAATGAGAGGGAGGATTAAGTTAAATGTGCGACATGTGGCATAAAAATCTACAAAGAATACTGCACTTGCACAGACACATAAGAATGTCATGTAATGCAGGTAGAGTGGGTTAAAACAGCACTGTACAACAAATTACATTAACTTCATATTGTCTGTTGGCATCTTCACCAGAAAGGGAGCTCACATTGTCAATATCATATCATTGGAGCTCCCTGCAGTTTTTAGTTGAGGTACTGAACACATGAAAGCAGGAACAGACACTATAAGAATTGGAAATGCATTGACTAGGGAGAGCCATTGACTAGAGAGAGCCTGACAACTTAAGGCTTATCGGGTGAGGATTCCTAAAGCAGACTCTGAGAATGCCTTGCCTTTCCTTTTCGGGACACGAATGTGTTTGGTCATGAAGTGTGTGTTCTTTCATGATATCTCGAAGGCCAGATGTCCTGCATTTCTGTGGGTAAATGGAGTAGAAGTTCTGATCAGCCACAATCTAATTGAGTGATGGACTGGGCTCGAGGGGTTGATTGACCTTCGACAGAACATGGAACATATGACATTACAGCGCAGTAGTGGCCCTTCAACCCCTGATGTTGCACTGACTGGTGAAACCAATCTGAAGCCCATCTAACGTACACTATTCCATTCTCATCCATATGCCGATCCAATGCCCATTTAAATGCCGTTAAAGTTGGCGAGTCTACTATTGTTGCAGGCAGTGTGTTCCATGCCCCTTCTACTCTTTGGTAAAGAAACTACCTCTGACATCTATCTTGTATCTATCACCCATCAATTTAAGGCTATGTCCCCTCATGCTAGCTATCGCCATCCAAGGAAAAAGGCTCTCATTGTCCAACCTATCTAATCCTCTGATTATCTTATGTCTCAATTAAGTCACTTCTCAACCTTCTCTCTAACGAAAACAGCCTCAAGTCCCTCAGCCTTTCCTCATAAGACCTTCCATCCATACCAAGCAACATCCTCATAAATCTCCTCTGAACCCTTTCCAAAGCTTCCCATTCCATCCTGTAATGCAGTGACCAGAGCTGTATGCAATACTCAAATGTGGCTGCACCAGAGTTTTGTACAGCTGCAACATGACCTCATGGCTCCGAAACTCAATCTCTCTACGAATAAAAGTGAACACACTATATGCCTTCTTAACAACCCTATCAACCTGGGTGGCAATTTTGAGGGATCTATGTACCTGGACACCGAGATGATCTACACTACCAAGAACCTTACCATTAGCCCAGTACTCTGCATTCCTGTTTAATCTTTCCAAAGTGAATTACTGCACAATTTTTCACATTAAACTCCATTTGCTACCTCTCAGTCCAGCTCTGCAGCTTATCTATGTCCCTCTCTAACCTGCAACATCCTTTGTCACTGTTCACAACTCTTCTGACCTTAGTGTCATCCGCAAGTTTACTAACCCATCCTTCTATGCCCTCATCCAGGTCATTGATAAAAATGACAAACAATGGACCCAAAACAGACCCTTGCAGTACACCACTAGTAACTGAACTGCAGAACGAATATTTCCCATCAACCACCACCCTATGTCTTCTTTCAGCTAGCCAATTTCTGATCCAAACTGCTAAATCACCCTCAATCCCATGCCTACGTATTTTGTGCAGTAGCCCACCATGTGGAACCTTATCAAATGCCTTACTGAAATCCATATACACCACACCAACTGCTTTATCCTCATCCACCTGTTTGGTCACCTTCTCAAAGAACTCAATAGATTTGTGAGGCATGACCTACCCTTCACAAAACTGGGTTGACAATCCCTAATCAACTTATCCTTTCTAGATGATTATAACTCCTTTCCCTTATAAGCCTTTCCAACACTTTACCCACAACCGAAGTCAGCTCACAAAGTCCCCCATACCCTGTTACTCTCGCTCCTATCGAGGATTGTCTTTGCTATCCTATCCTCTACATCTCTGGAACTATTTGGAGGCCTATAGAAAACTCCCAACAGGGTAACCTCTCCTTTCTTGTTTCTAATTTCAGCCCATACTACCTCAGTAGAAGAGTCCTAAAATGTCCTTTCTGCAACCATAATACTGTCCTTGACTAACAGTGCCACACCACCCCTTCTTTTTCCATTTTCTCTGTTCTTACTGAAACATCTAAATCCCAGAAACTGCCATAACCATTCCTGTTCCTCCTCTACCCATGTCTTTGAAATGGCCACAACATCGAAGTCCCAGGTACCAAGCCATGCTGCAAGTTCACCCACCTTATTCCGGATGCTCCTGGCGTTGAAGTCGACACTTCAAATGAACTTCTTGCTTGCTGGTGCTTTCTTGCAATCTTGAAACCTTAGTTCTGACTTCACTACTCATAACCTCCCATATACTCGACTACAATTTCAGTCACTGTCCCCCTTCTGTTTCTGCGAATTGGTTATGCAGTATAGCACACAACGCATCAGAATAAAAGTGAGTGCTTTCATTTGGTGAAGCAGTAATTTTATTTACACTGTTTGCAGATGTCTGTATGTTAAATATTGGTTATAAGGCAACTTGGCTGAAATTGAGAATTGGGTAATTGCCTTATCAGCCAATGTTTTAAGGGATATTCTTGTTCAGTAAGCCTGATTTTACAGTTGATTGTTGTGCTACAGCAGATTTAGAACAAACAGGATATTGTGTGTTAATTCGAGAAATTTGCAACTCCCCTTGATTTCCTCAGTGTTGAAAACTGTGACGTTGTGAGGTTGGAATTGCTAATCACTAGTGTATATTATTTGAATATTAGTTTTCATTCGTAAAGTGGGAATACTTTATCCTATCCCAATGTACGGAGTGCCAGCATTGATTAATTAAACCTTAGCTGACAGCCAAGGTGTCTTTTAGGGATCCTGGAAGGATTGATTACCTTTCCATTCTTCTGGAAAACAAGCCAACCAGGCACTTTCTGAAATAAAAATAGAAGCACCAGAGTAACCCCAGCAGGTCTGGCTGCATCGGTGAAGACAGAAACAGAGTGAATGTTTCAAGTCTAAGATGACTGTGCTTTGATGCTGTCTTTTCTGTGGGCAGGTAGCTATTAATGATCAGATTAAGGCCAGCAAAGCCACACTCTGGTAGCTACAGTGACCCCAGTGCTCCTGAACTTACGATTGTTGTCAGTTGAAAGAATGACTACATGAAGCCTCTGAACACTCCTCCAGCTGATGTGCTACACTGCCTTCCCACGAGTTCTGAAGGAGGGTCACTGGATCCGAAACGTTAACTCTGCTTTCTCTCACCACAGATGCTGCCAGATCCGCTGAGTTTCTCCAGCAATCTCTGTTTTCGTTTCAGAGTTGTCATGTTCCTGAGCCAGACTCTCCTGAGTCACTGACCTGACACATCCAGTTCATTCATTCAGTATGTTATCACTTTCCAAAGGCCAAGACAGAAAGTCATCAATCTCCTTCTGTCTCATGGCACTTCATCCTTGTCTCTTGCATGACCAAGTCTTATTGCAATGCAGCCCTGCCATTTAATTTGACCTGATTTCAAGGCAGACATTATCCTGGGGTTTATATTGCATTAACATTGATGTATTACACAGGTATAATTTTCCGTTCAAAGGCGTGAGAAGCAGTTGTTATCTAAGGCACAGAATTTTGTCCTTCATGTACAAGCTCAGACGATGATTTTTGTTCACCAATAGATTGAGTGTCGATGACGTGCATACAAATGAATAAGTATGATTTAGAATGGACAATGAGCAATGTCCATAGGCCTGGTCATGCTAAGTTCACAAAATCCCTGAATGTTAAGTCATACAGGCCACAGGCTAAGGGCAGTCATAGTCTTATTGAAAATCAAAACATGCTTTTGGATTTCAGACCAAGAACTATCTTCACTTCTTGTTGCTTTGATTGCATTTTATCTTTAACACAGTACGTCTGGATTGTAATAGTTGTGCATTCAACCTGACTTTTTACCATGGCTTAGAGAGGTGGAGGGAAAGAGATTATAGACAGAGATGTTTGTGGCTACATTCTTTAAATCCTTCCTTTACAGTAAGCCAGAGCAGTCAGCCAGACATGCATAAAGTAACCAAATTCCTTCAGTTACAAATGTGAGCTCATCAAAATGATTTCACACTGGCCAAACTATGTTATCAGTTTGGCAGAAAGGAACAGATAGGGTATGAAAATGCATTTTTATCTTAGTTCTGTTACACAGAGAGCAGCTCACCCACTGTAATAGCTCAGTGGACAGCTATCTTATCTCTGAACTCTCCCTGGGTTCAAATCTTACTCCTGGATTTGTTGGCTATGAGAGAGATGCTGCAGGCTTTTTGAGCACAGGATGTACCCTGCATAACTTTCCACACTGCCAGATAGATGTAAGTATCAGTACTTTTATTTGGAACCCATTTAAGCATTTGAAACCGAGGTACTCCCCTTGCAGAGATTTTTACTCCGTTACTCTTCATTTTCCATTGTCTCCAAAACAATTAAATGCATCAAATCAGCCGTTCCACCCAACTGGACCAACTTTTAGATATTTCATAATTTAAGCAGTGCCAAAATTTCCAACTAGTAATTTTCTTTTGTTACACTTTTTCAATCAACATTATGGGTGGCACGGTGGCTCAGTGGCTAGCACTGCTGCCTCACAGCGCCAGAGACCCGGGTTCAATTCCCGCCTCAGGTGACTGACTGTGTGGAGTTTGCACATTCTCCCCGTGTCTGCGTGGGTTTCCTCCAGGTGCTCCGGTTTCCTCCCACAGTCCAAAGATGTGCAGGTCAGGTGTATTGGCCATGCTAAATTGCCCGTAGTGTTAGATGAAGGGGTAAGTGTAGGGGTATGGGTGGGTTGCGCTTCGGTGGGTCGGTGTGGATTTGTTGGGCCAAAGGGCCTGTTTCCACACTGTAGGTAATCTAATCAGAATCATGGAATGGTTCTGGAAAAAAGGAGGAGGCCATTTGTTCCATTGCTTCTGTGCCAACGTTCTATGGGTGTAATTTAGCTAAAGCAAGTCACTGGCCCTTGCCCTGCGATCCTGCAATTTTTACCTGCAGATTGATCGAATTTCCTTGCAAAAGCCATGATTATTTACAATCTGGAATCCACTGTCAAATTCAATCGATGTGTTAAACATTTTTCTGCAGGTGGCACGTAGTTCTTTTGCCAACCACGTTAAATTTATTCTTGACTTCTTGACTCTTCCACTGTTCGTTTCTCTCCATTCAGTCTATTGAGTCCTCTCCTGACTTTGATTCAATCTCCTCTCAATCTTCTCTTCTTTGAGGCCAACAATGCCAACTTTTCCAATCCATCCATTCAACAGCTCTCCTCACGATCCACAACTCCACCAATCTTCGTATCGTCTGCAAATTTACTGATCCACCCTTCGACTCCCTCTTCCAAGTCATTAATAAAAATTACAAACAGTAGAGGACCCAGAACTGATCCCTGCGGAACTCCATTTGTAACCGAAGTGGACCGAAGGGTCTGTTTCCGTGCTATACATCTCAATGACTATAAATACTTTGGGAACCCCATCTTATACTTCATACCAGTTGACAGACAACCTTTCAACCACCTCACTCTGTTTCCTGTTACTCAGCCAAGTTTGTATCCATGCTGTCTTCTTTACTCCATGTTCTGAGGGTAAGGATGAACCCAGCCATTGAAAGTTGGTCATATTAACTTTCGAGGGGTTTATGGTAAATATTCAGCCTGGAGCCCAGTTACAAGTGGAGTTCCGCAGGCATCAGTTCTGGGTCCTCTGCTGTTCGTAATTTTTATTAATGACTTGGAAGAGGGAGTCGAAGGGTGGGTCAGTAAATTTGCAGACGATACGAAGATTGGTGGAGTTGTGGATAGTGAGGAGGGCTGTTGTCGGGCTGCAAAGGGACTTAGATATGATGCAGAGCTGGGCTGAGGAGTGGCAGATGGAGTTCAACCCTGTCAAGTGTGAGGTTGTCCATTTTGGAAGGACAAATAAGAATGCGGAATACAGGGCTAATGGTAGGGTTCTTAGTAAGGTGGAGGAACAGAGGGATCTTGGGGTCTATATTCATAGATCTTTGAAAGTTGCCACTCAGGTGAATAGAGCTTGTAAGAAGGCTGCTAGGCCTTTTCTCATTGGAATGGTGAAGGATGAGGGGTGACTTGATAGAGGTTTATAAGATGATCAGAGGCATAGATAGAGTAGACAGTCAGAAACTTTTTTCCCCGGGTACAACAGAGTGTTACAAGGTGACATAAATTTAAGGTGAAGGGTGGAAGGTATAGGGGGGATGTCAGGGGTAGGTTCTTTACCCAGAGAGTGGTGGGGGCATGGAATGCGCTGCCTGTGGGAGTGGCAGAGTCAGAATCATTGGTGACCTTTAAGTGGCAATTGGATAGGTACATGGATGGGTGCTTAAGCGAGGACAAATGTTCGGCACAACATCGTGGGCCAAAGGGCCTGTTCTGTGCTGTATTGTTCTATGTTCTATGTTCTATGTTCTATGTTCTAAAGGATATTCCGAGACAAACATAGCAATCACTTGGACAGTGTGATTCATTGCAAAAACCAGAATGGACTTGTTAAAGGCAAATTATGTTTGACTAATATGATAGAGTTTTTTGATAAGTCAATGATGTAATACAAGTGACATGGTGCATATGGACTTTTGAAAACTCTTCAATAAAGTATCATTTTATAGATTGGCCAGCAAAGTTGAAGTGTATTTATAAGAAATCATCTGGTATTGTTTTACTCAAAGCCCCCTCTTCAGCATCAAGGAACCTTACCCTTCCTTACCTTCTCCAGTCCCGTCAAATATGACTGTACCCCTGCAACCTCTAGCCTCTTGTGCATTCCCAATTATAATTACCCAATCATTGTGTCTTCAGTTATATCAGCCTCCAGCTCTGAATTCTCTCCCTACACCCTCATCCCCTGCCTCCTTATAACTTAAAACTTAGAGAATATAGGAGGCGTGACACCAAAATTGGTGATATACTGGACAGTGAAGAAGATTATTAAAGATTACAAAGAGGTCTTGATCAGTTGGGTCAATGGGCTGAGGTGTGGCAGATGGAATTTAATTTGGATAAATGCAAAGTTTTGCATTTTGATAAAACAAACAAGGGCAGGGCTTTATACAATTAATGGTTGGGCCCTGGGTAGTGTTGCAGAACAGAGAAGCCTAAGGGTTCAGATACATACATTTTTGGAAATTTGCTTCTCAGGTAGATAGGTTGGTTAAGAAGGCATTTAGAAACTTGCCTTCATTTCTCAGACCTTTGAATATAGCAGTAAGGTTGTACAGGACGTTGGTGAGGCCGAATCTGAAGTACTGTATCCAGTTCTAGTCACCCTGTTATTAAACTGGAGACGTTTCAGAAAAGATTTACAGGGGAACCTCAATTATCCGAACGTGATGGGCAGGCACTATTTCGTTCAGATAATCAATTATTCAGTTAATCGATTAAATGCCTTTCCTCTGGGGTTCGGAGTTTTTAAATGTCTGCTCCCCATTCAGGAGACTGCAGCAGCACACAACGTGCAATACCTCCCCCCCCCCCCCGAACCCCATCCAACTTCACCCCTGCCCCCAATCCCGTCCAACCCCGTCCCCGCCCCCAACTCCATCCAACCCCCCCGTCCCAAC
>NC_057745.1:16045196-16120871 GCF_004010195.1 Chiloscyllium plagiosum | reverse complement strand
CCAACCCCATCCCTGCCCCCAACCCCGTCCCTGCCCCCAACCCTATCCAACCCTGCCCCCACCCCAACCTCATCCCCGCCTCAACCCCGTCCAACCCCTGCCCCCAACCCCGTTCCCGTCCCCACTCCTCTGTGGAACTCCAGGGAAAGTGTGGGGAGAGAGGGGGAGGGTGTGAGTTCAGTCATTTGGAGATGGTGACTGTTTAATCAATGTAAACAAAAGACGCAATCCCTGTTGGAAACACGTGTTTGATGTAATGTTTCTGTTGGGACCTCGAGATCTCCTTCGGATAATCTGATTTTTGGATAATTGGTATTCGGATTATCAAGGTTCCTCTGTACCAAAATGTTGCCTCGAATGGAAGGTTTGAGTTATAAAAATAGGCTGGAACGTTTTACACTGGAGCTTAGGAGGCTTGAGGGGTGATCTTATAGAAGTTTATAAAATCATGAGGTGCATAGATAAGGAGAATAGCAAATGTCTTTTCTCTCAGATGGGGGAGTTCAAAACTAGGGGGCATAATTTTAAGGTGAGAGGAGAAACATTTAAATAGGGCACGAGGGACAACATTTATATACAGAGAGTGGCTAGTGTGTGGAATGAACTGCCAGAGGAAGTGATTAACGCAGGTACAATTGCAACATTTAAAAGACGTTTGGATAAGTACATGAATAGGAAAGGTTTGGTGGGATGTGGGCCAAACACAGCCAGGTGGGAATAGGTTAATTTGGGAACGTGTTGGACCAATGGGTCTGTTTCCATCGATATGACCCTATGACTGTTAACCTCCTTGATCAAGCATTTGTCCAGCTGACTCAATATTTTCTTAGAAGGCTGTGCATCATACTTTATTTTGTAATGCTCCTGTGAAGCATCTTGTGATAATTTATATTGGTTGAAGGTGCTTTTAAAACTTTGTTGATGGATAGTGAGTCAGTCTTGAAGAAGTTAATACTTGGCTGTATTAATAATAAAGGAGAAAGTGAGGGCTGCAGATGCTGGAGATCAGAGCTGAAAATGTGTTGCTGGAAAAGCACAGCAGGTCAGGCAGCATCCAAGGAGCAGGAGAATCGATGTTTCGGGCATGAGCCCTTCTTCAGGAATCATCGACGTTTCGGGCGTGCGCCCTTCTTCAGGAATCATCGCGTTTCGGGCATGAGCCCTTCTTCAGGATTCCTGAAGAAGAGCTCATGCCCGAAACATCGATTCTCCTGCTCCTTGGATGCTGCCTGACCTGCTGCGCTTTTCCAGCAACACATTTTCAGCTGTATTAATAATAAACTATTGTAAAGTCCTTGGAGTGAATGAAAAGAATCAAAAATGTCACAACCTTTTCAGAAATGTAGAATCTATAATTATAATATTTTGATTATGTTTTTAAATTTAATATTGTTTAAGGCATCATCTAAGCTGCTGTACACAGTTACTTGGAGACAGTAAACTTGTTTCTTCGGGGAGGTTATCTGATAGCTTACTATCGGTGATGTTTTATGTTAAAGATGCCAGGGAGCTTCACTGTCCTGAATTTGTTTTCTCATAAGTTTTTAAATTTTGACAATTTTTCCATAGAAGTGAATGGACACGCAAGAGGCCTCCAGCGTTGTGGTCAAAATATGTATCAAGCAAATAGATTGCACATACTTTATATGTCTGTAACTCATACAGGGAGCCTTCAAAAAGTGAAACTACTTGTAAACTCATTATTCAGCTGGTAGCAGAGATTTTTCTTGTGGTTGTGTTAGTTTCTGTTTGAAACTAAGTAATTCTGATAATCAAAACAGGATGTTCTAGAAGTGTAAGTGATTTCCACTTCATGGAAACTGTTCTGGAACTGAGATCTGTAATGCTGCCTGCTGTTCATAAATACTCACTGTCATATTGCTGTGTTTATCGCCACGTTGTCAGTAATAGGTTTACTAATGTGTGCTATTAGCCTTCAATCACATCAGTTGTGTGTTCATAAATTCTTAACTTCTATGCAGCATGGTTATAAACTTCCTTTCCTTGTATTCTGTAAGAAGTTTGCTGCTATTTTATATTCTCTGAAGATAAACGGAAGCATTTCTGGATTGTAAATCCTGAAACCGTTGTGGAAAGAGATCCATCATAATTTTCAAAACAGTCAAATACTTGAAAGTGAAAGTGGTGAAGGACTACAGGGAAAGGGCAGAGGAATGGGACCAATGGTTATTTCTTCCAAAGAGCTGGCACATACATGATGAGCAAATGGTCTACTTTAATGTTATAGCATTTGCTGATTCTGAAAATTTCTGCGCTACGTTCTTGATCCACATTCTTGATATTAAACCAATTTCTGGCAGTCTTTGGTCAACAGTTTTGGATTTACATGAATTTAAAGGCTGGTTTGATTTGTTTTAAAATTTTGTTTAGATTGAATAATTACACTGAGAACAGGTCTTGTTATTTAAATATCTGGTCCAAATATAATATTTTCTTGCATTGCCATTTTCATCAATTTTGGTTGCTCAGCCAAGCATTCACAATGAGATTGGCATGGTGGCTCAGTGATTAGCATTGCTGCCTCACAGCTCCAGGAACCTGGGTTTGATTCCACCCTCAGGCGACTGTGCAACACCACACAGACATTCTTCATCAATACTAGATGGTATCATCAGCATGCAGGACCGAAATAGAATGGGTTTCCATGGTAGGTCAGCCAGTGAAATACTATGTTATACTGGCATGGTTCCAGGCTGAAACTGCGTTGATGAGTCATATAAGATAATCAGATAATGGGCAGTGACGCCTTTTGCCTCGGATGGTGATGGCTAGCATGAGGGGACATAGCTTTAAATTGAGGGGTAATAGATAAAGGACAGATGTCAGAGGTAGCTCCTTTGTTCAGAGAGTAGTAAGGGCACAAAACGCACTGCTATGAACAGTAGTAGATTCACCAACTTTAAGGGCATTTAAATTAGATTAGATTAGATTAGATTACTTACAGTGTGGAAACAGGCCCTTCGGCCCAACAGGTCCACACCGACCCGTCGAAGCGCAAAGGGAGGTAAGCCTGAAACATCGACTGTCTTGCTCCTCAGATGCTGCCTGACCTGCTGTGCTTTTTCTAGTGCCACACTTTATCAATTATAACTTCTCCAGCATCTGCAGTACTCACTATCTCCTATGATCAAATGTTGTATGGAACATGTTTAAGAAATACTTTCCTCTTGCCTCCAAGCCACAACTGGGAGCCATAGTCATAGAGTCATAGAGATGTACTGCATGGAAACAGACCCTTTGGTCCAACCCGTCCATGCCGACCAGATTTCCCAACCCAAACTAGTCCCACCTGCCAGCACCCGGCCCATATCCCTCCAAACCCTTCCTATTCATATACCCATCCAAATGCCTCTTAAATGTTGTAATTGTACCAGCCTCCACCACATCCTCTGGCAGCTCATTCCATACACGTACCACCCTCTGTATGAAAAAGTTGCCTCTAAGGTCTCTTTTATATCTTTCCCCTCTTGCCCTAAATCTATGCCCTCTAGTTCTGGACTCCCCGACCCAAGGGAAAGACTTTGTCTATTTATCCTATCCATGCCCCTCATAATTTTGTAAACCTCTATAAGGTCACCTTTCAGCCTCTGAAACTCCAGGGAAAATAGCCCCAGCCTGTTCAGCATCTCCCTATAGCTCAAATCCTCCAACCATGGCAACATCCTTGTAAATCTTTTCTGAACCCTTTCAAGTTTCACAACATCTTTCCGATAGGAAGGAGACCAAAATTGCACACAATATTCCAACAGTGGCCTAACCAATTTCCTGTACAGCCGCAACATGACCTCCCAACTCCTGTACTCAATACTCTGACCAATAAAGGAAAGCATACCAAATGCCTTCTTCACTATCCTATCTACCTGTGACTCCACTTTCAAGGAACTATGAGCCTGCACTCCAAGGTCTCTTTGTTCAGCAACACTCCCTAGGGCCTTACCATTAAGTGTATAAGTCCTGCTAAGATTTGCTTTCCCAAAATGCAGCACCTCACATTTATCTGAATTAAACTCCATCTGCCACTTCTCAGCCCATTGGCCCACCTGGTCCAGATCCTGTTGTAATCTGAGGTAACCCTCTTCGCTGTTCACTACACCTCCAATTTTGGTGTCATCTGCAAACTTACTAACTTACTACTAGTCTCTTTTGCAAAGTACACTATCAGTAATGCTCTGTAGTATCTGTTCTTCAGTATGTTCATATCCTGTCTCCTAATGGTAATTCAATACTAGCTGACCAGTCATTGGTCCAACACCCAGCTGAAGATTTTTAAATACCTATCAGCATTGATAAGATTATTGTTTTTCTCAATATTAACTTTGCGAGTTAAATAATGTTGCTTTCAGTACAATGTTGGTATGTGGGGTGGTCCGGTGGCTCAGTGCTGTTGCCTCACAGTGCCAGGGACCTGGGTTTGATTCCAGCCTTGGGCAAATGTCTGTGTGGGGTTTGCACATTCTTGCCGTGTCAGTGCGGGGTTTCCTCCGGGTGCTCCGCTTTCCTCCCACAATCCAAAGATGTACAGGTCATGCTAAATTGCCCATAGTGTTCAGGGATGTGTAGGTTAGGTGCATTAGTCAGAGGTAAATATAGGGTAGGGGAGTGGTCTGGGTGGGTTCCTCCTTGGAGGGTCAGTGTAGACTTGGTGGGCCGAAGGCCCTGTTTCCACACTGTAGGGATTCTATGAAAAAAGCAGCTATAACCATTAGAGAGTTCATTGAGAGATCAAATTGACCCATACATTCAAGTCAATGCTATGTGTTCTCAGAGTTCAGCTAGCTGTAAAAGCACATTATGCAATACTTTCTGGTAAATATTGTAAAGTGAAGCCCTCTACTGCCATTAAACAACCAGATCTTCTCATCCTCTTCTGCAGCAAGTCGCCTGCAAATGCTTTTGAGATGGTTGCAACAAACATTCCCTGAGGTTATGTTTTCTTCCAGCCCTGCAGTCCTTTTAAGGTCGCTGGCTTCTGCAAGCAGAAACCAATGTGTTGGAATGCCAGTTGGCATGTATTGAACCTGCCAGCCAAGCTACTTAGAGGGCAATTGGACAGCAACTCATCGGTTCAATGATGACAAGGTCTGATGCCCAGTAATTAATTCCATCAACAGTATTATGTTACTATACTACATCTACTTTTCTTTGAAATGTTTTTCAGTGCCTGTTTGTTTATTCAACCAAGATTATGAAATGTTAAGTAGAATACAGTTGTTGCAATGCCAATTTTATTGACTGTGTTAATCGATGTCTTTTTAAAATATTTCGCGAGCATTTCAAACACTTCATTGTAATGTGGCACGTGTGGTTTAAAAGGTGGGTGCGGATGATGCATCGGTGGCATGGAACATGGAAGGTACATGGGAGATATGAGGTATGATGAAGAAGACATGGGAAATATGAGCAGTCATGAAGGTGGTTGGAGGGTGGTGATGGAGTTGGTGGTTAGAGAGTCTAACAAACATGAATACAACTGGGCAAGTGGTCCAATTAATGGAGGTAAAACTTCTAAACTGTTACCTTCATGAGTTTCCCATCTGTGTTGCCATCTTAGATCTGCCTCAAAAGGAGGAGGCTTCAACTCCAGCCCTGGTACATCTTGAAGAACTCAGTGTTTTGTAGAAATGCTCTGCCTTTTTGAAGTCAGATGTTGGAAAATGCCCACATGTAATTCTCAAACTGAAAATGAAATTTCAGTCCCTCGACACAAGCTACAAAACTTCAGTTGACATCTGTTAAAAGGTCTCAATGAGAACTTAATTAATAGTTATTTGGCAGTGCAGAAAATTTAATTTAGCTGATAGAGGACCAATTTTGTCAAAGCCTTTCATCTTGCATGCAGGACAATTCACAAGAATACAAACAAAGGAAAATTTTTCTGTATGAGACAAGAGTGCTGGTTGGTTGGAAACTGAACTCTACTTGGCAGAGGAGCTGCAGTGGAGAATGTAACAGTTAATGATGATTGACTGTTAACTGCCAGGTTTTGTTTAGATTTTAAACTAGACAGGTTGACTCTAATTTGTCAAAGTCAAAAAGTGTGGTGCTGGAAAAGCACAAGAGGTCAGGCAGCGCCCAAAGAACAGGAGAGTCAATGTTTTGGGCATAAGCCCGAAATGTGGAGGGGAAGGGGCTGAGAGATAAATATGGTGGTGGGTGTGGGGAAAGGTAGGTGGAATGGTAATAGGTGGATGTAGGTGGGAGGTAATTGTGATAGATTGGTGGGGAGTATGGAGAGGATAAGTAGGAAGGAAGATGGACAGGTTAAGAGGACAGTGCCGAGTTGGAAATGTTGGTTCTGGGAATGAGGTGGGGGGAGGGGAGATTTGGAAACTGGTGAAGTCAGTGTTGATGACATGTGGAGGTGGAAGATGAGGCGTTCTTCCTCTAGTTGGGTGGTTTTGATTTGGCCATGGAGGAGGCCTAGGACTTGCATGTCCTTGGGGGATTGTGAGGGGTAGTTGAAGTGGTTGGTCACAGGGCAGTGGGGTTGTCTAATTTGTAAACGTATTGCCCTAAGAAATGAACCAGTGAAAGGCTGTCACCTGTTCTGTTGAGTTGAGCAGTGTGAGTACATGTTCGTCCTGTCTGTGAAGAACACTGCTCTCTATATTAATATACGCAGCTGACAATATACACACCATATTGTGAGCCTGACTGACAATCTGAAATTGGTTGTCAGCAGTTCTTCAGGGTTACCCAGTGAACGCTGTCCAGTTGCAGGCTGCTGGATACTGGGTTAAAACGTCTCTAAGCATGGGCTTATTAAGTACGATCAGTACCATGTTTAATTATATTAGATGGCTACCTTTGGCTATTGAGCAAATAGCTCTGGTGTCCCCATCCTCCATCCAGGGAACTGGGCCAGGGCTAGATGGAGCTGGGAAAGTAGCACGTAGCCAGGGACACGATTGTTAGGGCCCAACCACCTCCATTCTTGCCTCTGGTTTCCTTCCCAGTGTAGTTATCAGATAATTCTTCAGAAGACCTGCACACAAAACAATGTAAAAACCTAAATGTACAAATCTAACAAAAGAAGTTTACAAGAATGATCCCAGGAATGAAGAGATGTCATGTTCGGAGCATGTGAGGACTCTGAGACTGCACTCGATAGAGTTTAGAAGAATGTGGAGGGGGGGGAGATGGTATCTGATTGAAACTTACAGAATACTGAGAGGCCTGGAGAGCGTGGACATGGAGAAGATGTTTCCACTAGTAGGAAAACTAGACCTCAAGGGCACAGCCTCAGAGTGAAGGGATGATCATTTTGAACTGAGATCAGGAGGAATTCCTTCAACCAGAGGTTGGTGAACCTGTCCACCTCAGAGGGCAGTGGAGGCCCAGTCATTAAGTGTATTTAAGACAGGAAAGATAGGTTCTTGATTTGGAAGGGGATCAATATAGAAGCAGACTTGATGAGCCGAATGGCCTATTTCTGTTCCTATGCGTTATTGTCTTATGGTCTGATTAGATTTCTTCCTCAATTGCGGGCCAACAATATTTAGAAGAGAACAGACAAACATTAAAGAATTATACAGAGAAAAAACATGTAGACAGAATGAGAAAGCTGCACGATGAAAATAGTACAGGCCTAAATGATCTTCAAGGTTAAAATATCTTATAACTTCACTTGCCAACTAGAGAGTTTCTTTTGTTTCAATAATTGCACATCTTTGTTTGAAATGTAAATATTTATTGTCAAATTTAATTTCTGCCTTTGCTTCACTTACCCCTATCATGACTTGGTCACTGTGAGTTTTAATACCTTCTGTGGCCTTATGTTTTGTTGCACCCAGTCCACAGAGGAAATCCTCCCCCATTGTTAAATTCGGGTACAGGAGGCTTAACCTGCGTTAATTAGAGTTTCAATTCACATGGGACTGCCATCAAAAATGGCACTAACATCTTGCCCTTGATGCCAAAAAAAATTCTCAAAATTAAAATAAGAAAATACAATTTTTGCTTGCATCCACAATATTGAATGGTGGTCTTGTACTGATAAATAAAATATAATTAATAACATATTATTATAACTATTCGCAACTCACAATTTATTAGATAAACTGGTAGATATTTAATGTCAATGTAAATGTCTATAGTTAAGTTTAATACTTTCTGTTCTACATGAAATGCATTTCTTGAAACAGCAAAGAATTATCACTGTAACTGGAACTTATTGGGAAGCTCATTAGCTTAGATGTTAGTGCCTCAATATCTGGCTTCAGCATCTGGTGAAAGGACGGCTGCTGACCCTGCCAGATTTGGGGTGCAAGGTCAGGAGTTCTCATTTATTATTCAAAATTGCTTTCTGACCTTTCTCCAGCTGGGTCAGAAGATTCAGCATTCTTGTTGGTTGAATTTTTGAACTGACTCCAATAGGCTTTGTCTCTTATTGCCCTTCACTGCAAATGTTTGTTATGTGAGATAGGTCAATCTATTTTGACATTCGTTCTTTTAGGGAACAGTGGCAAACGAGGCTCCTCGACACCATTTACGCGTTTCCATAGCTCGGATGTGTTTCACTTTAATGTTGGGCTTATGGAAGCTTCCTATTGATAGAATATAAAACAGATTTTTGGTGATATTGTGAGAAGTAGCAGACTATGGGTAAAGGTAATATTTTTTTTCAAATCTTATCAGTACATTGCATCATTCTTTTAGCAATGGCTAGCTCAATAGTATTCCCCATAGACCAGATTAATGGAGCAAATGGGAAAAGATGGACATAGCTAGTCCATTTTTCTCTGAACATGATAGAGAGCTGTCCAATATAGATTACTTATCAGTTGGGGACAGAGAGCTTGATTTAAAGTTGAAGGCAATATTTGGCCACAGATACATAATTGTCAAAGATACATTCTTTTTTTAACATGATAAAAAAAAGTTGTTTCTAGTTATGATTTGCAGAATTGCAAGGGGGATGTTCAGCTTTTATAATTCAGTGATTTTTAAAGCTTTTTTCCTGTACTACTTGTCTCATGGATAGGAGAAAGTTGATTGTTAATGAATCACCACTGATAACTTATATTTTATTTGAAGCTTTATTTTACTGCACAATCTTAAATTTTATTAACATTATTCAAGTTGCATTATTATTAAGTTACTTTATACATAAATTACTGAAATCTTCGAGGCACCATGTTAAATATATCTTATCTGTTTTATTTGGTAACATGAATGTTATCAAGCTAACACTAGCAAAATGGATCACAATTTGCCCTTTGCTGTGAAGCTTGAAATACTTGATTCTCTTGCAACTATGGTCATCATGACAGATAACATGATTGACTACGATTTTCAATATTGCTAATTTTTAACAGTCTGCAAATAGAAATTGGAGGGGAATGCAGAGTCAGAGATAACTATCAGAAGATTCTGAATGACTTTGATTATTCTCGCCTTTGGTTAGTATTGATGCCCTGAGTCAGGCTTGGAGAAGAAACGAAAAAGGCAAAGGTCAGTTTAGGTCTCAACCTTCAAGCAATCTGTAAGAGATGTGACCATGTGTTTCATGACACTCCAGATGATGAATAGGTAAGACATTATAATTTAATAAAGGTCCTTTAATAATGCTTTGGATAGGATAGTGATGGAAACCAAGTGCAGGGACATATTGTCAGTGTTTTCATGGTATTTATTGAAAAGTCGGCCCATTTAGATTTTCACCAATTCCTGTATTAATTAGTGATTTTATGAACGAACAATGTAACTATTAACAAAAACAGCACTCAGCTTATCTCAGGAAAAGAATAATGGAAACTAGATGGAAAAGAAATTTCCAGCTTCATATTTTAAGTAGAAAGTCACACAGTGTTGCAAATGCGAGGTTTTGGATCAAATTATCCTTCTTCACACCAAGACTAAATTGCAACAAATCTGTGGAATAGGTTCCCCAGTATGTTTTGCGGGTAATATTTTTGGAAGTATTTATTAATTAGTTGCTGTATTGTGGGAAGTGAGGGTGAAGGAAATAAGTTTTTTGATGGAAGGGTGGCTAAAGCATTTAGTATGATTTGTGACTCACCCTAGGGAGATCTGTGCATGAAGCCTAGTCATTACTGCTTTTCTGTTCTCAGGATGTGCATTTGCTTGGCTCAGTTAGAATGTTTAGAGAGGGAAGAATGGTCAAGAATCAAGACAATTGTTTACTCCTCAGTTAAGTGGCTTAAGCAACTAATGATATTAAGCGAATACTTGGATATGTCAGTGGCACGGAGCCTGTCTTCAAATGACAACAAAGCCATAAGGGTGACAGAAAGCAGGATAATAAACCAGGAAGAAAACAAAAAACTGCAGATGCTAGATGTCTGAAACACAAAAAAACCCCAGAAATTTCTGGAGAACTCAGCAGTTCTGGAAGCATCTGTCGGGAGAAAGCAGAGTTCATGATTCGAGTTCAGTGATTCTTCATTAGAACTGACTTGAAGCATAACTCTGCTTTCTCTCCACAGATGCTGCCAGACCTGCTGAGTTTCTCAAGCAACTTCTGTTTTTGTAACAAATTTGCAACACTTTGTACTGTTTGTGGTGCGATGGTTCTGGAATGATCCCCAAATTGCTGCAAAATGCCTGTCGTTCCTCCTATTACTGTTGTAATTTGTTTTAGATCCTTCCACATAAATGATGCCCACTT
The DNA here is from genome assembly GCF_004010195.1 of Chiloscyllium plagiosum. Taxonomy (NCBI): domain Eukaryota; kingdom Metazoa; phylum Chordata; class Chondrichthyes; order Orectolobiformes; family Hemiscylliidae; genus Chiloscyllium; species Chiloscyllium plagiosum. The sequence continues at coordinate 16,110,220 of NC_057745.1, read as the reverse complement.
GTACTCTGTTTTATTGACTGATACTTTAATACACTTGAAAGCATACTGATCATATTTCCTAGTGCAAATCCCATGTTCTGACAATCAGATAAGGATCACTGAAAAGTCTTGAGAAAATTCCTGGTTTTAGTCCAGCCAGTATTGCACTTGATTTCAACTTTGATGTTTGTCTCTGTTGAGACCATGGCTAAAGTGACAACTAGTACGTTAGATGAGATCTCACTGCATGCCAGATGTGTGAAGTTTGATCAGGAACCAACAAAGTAGCGAATCGTGTGTGAAACTTCCAGCATGTTCTTGAAATTTCAACCCCTTTTCGAATTGCATTATTTCAGCAATTGTGTATCATTGCTGTGATCGACTTGTTTTTTTCATCAGAGTTGTTCTTTCTACGATGTGATCTGTTTTTGTTTCCCTTTTTAAGGCACATTTGCATTTTGTGTTATCCTCATACATTGTTCCTTTAAGCATTTAAATCCAAATCATAAAAGCAACACCTTTAATAACGAGCTACATAGCAACTAATTGTTTAATTTAATGGAGCAATAAAATGTTTTAATTTGTTCATTAGATTTGAATATCACTGGTAAGACCAGCATTTTTTGCTTATGTGGTTCTTGAGTAGACAGTGATGAGTAGCCTTGGACTACATTGGTATAGGAGAACTCATCGTGCTGTCACAAAGGGGGTTCCAGGACGTTGAGTGAAGAACTAGTAATATATTATTTCAGGATGGTGAATGACTTAGAGTGGAACTTGTAGGAGACGGTATTTCCCATGCATTTTCTGCCTTTGTACTTTTGGCTGGTGTTGAAGGACAATTGATGAATTGCTGCAGTTCATCTTGTGGATGATATATGCTGCTGCCATTGAGTCTCTGGTGTTGGCAGTGAATGCTTAAGGATGTGTACGGGGTACCAATCAAGGAGGATGCTTTGTCCTAGATGGTGTCAAACCCCTGGAATGCTGTTGAAAATGCACTCGTCTAGGCAAGGGGAGAGTATTCCATCATACGCCTGATTTGTAGACGTTGAACAGGCTTTGGTTAGGAAGTGAGTTACTTGCCACAGAATTCCCAGTCTCTTGCCTGCTCTTGTAGCCAAAGTATTTTATATGGCTAGTTTGGTTTTGTTTATGGTCAATGGTCATCCTCAGGATGTTGATAATGTGGGATTCAGAAATGGTAATGCCATCGAACATCAAGTGAAGCTGGTTAGATTTTCTTTGACTGGAGACGGTTTGGACCTCGTAGTTATGTTACAGAATTGTTATTTGCTATTTATCAGTCCAAGCCTGAATGTTATTAATGTGTTGCCTCATGTGAGCACAGACTACTTCTATACCTGAGGAATTATGCAAGCCTTGTACTCATTACAAGCACTCATGTGATCCTTGATTTTGTCGTTCATGTTTGGCCAGTAGAGCATGTATTCCTCACACCTGACTCAATTTCGTGTTTGCTCAGGTGTGCTTCAACATTTCCCCTCTCAACTCCTTTGATATACTGACTCTATTTCCTTTGTACAGTATACCATCTTGGGCTGGCATTTCCTCTCTGTTCAATTCTCTCTTTAAAGCAATAGGTGTGTCCTGGGTGCCCTTGCACTATTTTTCATCATTACTTCTTGTAACATATGGAGAGTTACATCTTGTTGGGTAGTTTGCTTGATTTGAGCCAAAGCACTCATCTTCTATATTCATAGTATCTACTGGGTTGATGGCTTCCAGAGGACAACCTTCATGTTGAGGCTGGAAGATTTCACACTTAGTGGGAGCATCCTCCACTTTCTTCATCAGGAGTGCTGCTCTTGACAGTGTGCCTGCAATGTACATCTGCATCCTCTGCCTGCAAGCCATTAGACACTTTGGAGCAGACAGGTGTGGCTTGAGGAAAATGCATTGAGGTGCTTGTGGTTGGAGTCAACTGTCACTTTGTTTCTTCCAAGTAGTTGTTAATGATTATGCTCATGACCAAACACAATAGGCAGGTGTTTTTTGAATCACCTTCTGGTCACCCTTCAGCAGGCACAGGTGCTGATGCACATTGCTTGATAGTTACACTACTCAAGAGGAATATCAAATACAGTGGATGATCTGTTCGTGTATGAGTACAGAGACATAATGGCAGAAATCACTCTTTCTCAATCTGGATGTAACATCGTTTTATTTAGCACCCTGAATGCAAACGGTTATTCCTGCTACATTAGGCTGTTCATTACACTGTAAGGTGACTTCATCATTTAAGTTATTGTATTTCAGCACTGACTGTCATCAGTTGTTGATTGGTTTTAGTGAATGCTGCTGCTTTTTCAATGTCTCAGAACCATGACACAGACCCTAACCATGGGTTGGTTCAATGGTTCACGCCCTGCTGACAAATTGGGGATACAATGTTGCCAAGTAGTTGATGAATCCAAAAAATTGTTGCACCGTTTTTACTTATGATGGTCATTGCATCACTGTTACAGATCTCTCCTTTTCAGGATCTGGGTAAAGACATTATTCTTTCATTGCATGGTTATGTACCTGAGTTCGGACATTTTAATTGTGCACTTTTTTCTTATTCAGTTTCAGCTGTCAAGCTCTGTTGAGCAGTCACATTTTTATTATCATCAGCCAACATTCCTTCAGTAGTTGGCATGGAATAGGGCAATCTCTTCAGGGTTTTAGTTAGATCCCTCAGGCTGATCCATCATCTCAGCTTTCCACACTGTTTCCATACTGCTACCATGCTGCTAATCAATTCTATAGGAGGTTTCTTAATCATTTTCATTTTCTTAATTACCCCCTTCATTTCCAGTTCTTCTATCTTGTCTTTCACACTTTTGATGTTGAATTAGCCTTGCATTCACTGCTTCTTTGAAATGATGTTCTCTTGGAAGACATCCTAACCCTGTGAACACATTATTATATGCCTCTAGGATCTGTTCTACAGTCAATGGTTTAGTGTGCTGTACACAGACAAAGTGACAGTTGACTCCAACCACAAGCACTTCAATGCATTTTCTTCAAGCCACAGGTCAAAAATCTCTCTTGGTACATTGAGACTTTAGACTTGCTATGTCTTACAGTCATAGAGTTATACAGCACAGAAGCAGACCCTTTGGTTATGGCTGAAATGAATGGCATTTCCATGCAGTTTATGATCTGAAATTCCAGATGCTCTTTCATGTTATTGCAATGAGCTTGCAGAGCAGTCCATCCTCTCTGAATGAATATCGCACCATCATACAGCTTTAATCTGACTTCTGAGTGGCTTATATTCGTTTGGCCATGTTGAGCCACTCCACGCAGGTTTGTGAAATTCACATGTCCTGTGATAGCCCATTGTCTACCTGATACTTTATGTTGATCTGAAGTTTTCCTTCTGCAGTCCCTATTCCAAGTCAGAAATCACCAATGACTTGACTAAGCAATCTGTTGCATGGTGTAGGATCATCTTTCAGAATCTTCAGCCAATCCATACTTGCTTGTTGTGCGTCCTTTTAGGAAAATACTTGGGTGCAAAATTATTCAGCTTCTTGCAGTGAGAATACTGCTTTCCTGCCATTGGGTATTCCTTCTTTTCCTTTGCATTACATCCTCTATAGTGTTTGTACCTATCCTTTTGTCTGTGATTGTTCTGCCCTTTCTGCCTGGAATATCTGTCAGAAAAATGAAAGGTATGGCCTGTTCTGCCATGAAAATGGTTTAGTTGTTGATTCACAACTGCAGCACTTCTGCACATGTCATTTGGTCGCTGGGGTGCAAGTTTCTCCTTTCCCAGGAACCATGTTTTCACTGCAGGATCTCTTGTGTCTAATATAATCGTGACTTTAATTATATTGTCTTTAAATGGCACTATTTCACAGTTTTTTTTTTCAAGCTGTATTAATGAGGTCATATGTTGACCAACTGACTCTTTTTCACTTTGGCCCCTAACGTTGAAGATGTTCCATTTTTCCATTATGTTTAGTTGGGGTTTAGTGTGTGCCTTCCAGGCCTATAAGATATCTGTTGTGTATTCTTTCTGCTCTTCCAAGAGATTTTGGGTGGGAAACACTTGGAAGCGATCTCTTCCCAATGGTGATAAGAATGCGGTTTGAGAGTGTGTTGCTGGAAAAGCACAGCCGGTCAGGCAGCATCTGAGGGGCAGGAGAATCGATGTTTCGGGCATAAGCCCTTCATCAGGAAACTTTCAGGCCGTGCTTTTCCAGCATCACACTCTCGACTCTGATCTCCATCATCTGCAGTCCTCACTTTCTCCTAGTGATAAGAATGGAGCAAGTTGATACTGCTCCGGCTTGCTCAACAGATCTGTCGCTATTTTGTTTCCTGCCATTGTGCATGGAAAATGCTTCATGTCATACAAGTTATAAATTGGAGTTACCATGTATGTGTGAATGCACACAGTATAGTAAAATAATATTGGAGAATTATAGGCACAGGTTGCTAAGTGTGATGTTGTGATGATAACAGAGGCCTGACTCAATGAAGGTGTTAAATGTTCCAGTTATGGGGTATTCATGAAAGATTAAAAAAAAAAGGAGGGATGGCAATATTGGTAAGGATGCCATTGCAGTGCTGGAGAAAATGGATGCCTCAGAGGGTTCAAGGGGCAAAATCATTTTTTAAAAATTCCCTACAGTGTGGAAACAGGCTCTTCGGCCCAATAAGTCCACACCAACCATCTGAAGAGCAACCCACCCAGACCCATTTCCCTACACCTAACACTATGGGCAATTTAGCATGGCCAGTTCACCTAACCTGCACATCTTTGGACTGTGGGAGGAAACCAGAGCACCCAGAGGAAACCCACGCAGACCCAGGGAGAATGTGCAAACTCCACATAGACAGTTGCCTGAGACAGGAATGGAACCTTGGTCCCTGGCGCTGTGAGGCAGTAGTGCTAACCACTGAGCCACCGTGCCGCCCGTGTCTAGAGCAAAGTAACGTAGAGGTGAAGTATTGCTTGATGTAGGCTTTAGACTGCCAACTGTTAGAAAAAATGTAAGGCGATAAATCTACAAGGAAATTACAGAGAGATGCTAACATTGTAGAGTAGCTTTGATGGGGAACTTTAATTGCCTAAATATAGACTGGGATTCAAGTGGTGTAAGGGACAGTAGGAGCAAGTGTTCCTGGATTTTGTTCAAGATTATTTCCTGCAGCAGGATGTGTCCGGTCCATGAAGAAAGGGGGCGCTGTTGGACCTGCTTCTGGAAATGAGGTGGGCTGAATGAATCAGGTGTCAGGTGTCAGTGGAGGAACACTTAGGAGGCAATGATAATTACCTCATAACGTTTAGGGTCTAGGACTAATTACTGACCAAGAACGGGTTTTAGACATGGAAGTAGGGGTGTGACTGAGTTATTAAATGAATAATTTGCATCTAACTTTGACTAAAGAATGAGATACTGCCCACGCCATGGTAACAGAGGAGGAAACTCTGGATTGGATAGACTGCTGGTACTTAAAATTGACAAGGTACAGAAACTGGATGAAAGGTATCTGAGAATAGTGAAGGAATTGAAAATGGAAATTGTTGGGTTTTGGCCATAATCTTTCAGACTTCCCTAGACTTAGGGGAAGTGCTAGAAGATCAGAGAATTGTAATCATCATTCCACTGTTTAAAAAGGTTGTAAGGATAAGTCCAGTAATTACAGTCCTGTCAGTTTAACTTCAGTGGTGGAGAAGCTTCTAGAAACAATCATTCAGGATAGAATTGATAATCATATCGAAAAAGGTGGATAAATTATTGACAGCTAGTTTGGATTTCTAAAGGGTATTGAGTTTAAGTAACTTGCTGGAGGTATTTTGAAGAGGTAACATAAATTGTTGATGAGGATATCGGTGTTGAGATGGTGGGCATAGACATCCAAACAGTGTTTGGGAAATGCCAGACACAAATTTGTAAGAACAGTTATAGCTCATGGAATAAAGGGGACAATTGCAATGCGGATCCAAAATTGCCCAAGTCAGAGGAAATAGTAGATTTCAAATGATTGGGAATTATACAAATCTCAGAGGCATTGCAAAACGCGAGAAGCACAGTGTAGAACCTCAGAGATAACTGACAAGGGGTGGAGTGGGCAGATAGGGACAGATCATTTTCAATGGAGAGAAGCTGGATTGGCCATGGAAATGCAGGATTAGGGAGGGGGATGGATCTGGGTGAGATGCCTCTCCGAGGGGTCATATGGACTCGATGGGCTGAATGGTCTGTCTCCACACTATTGGGGATTCAATGATTCTGTGATTCTATTCCAAGTGTAAGGTGATGAACTTTGGTAGAAACAACCTTGAAAGACAGTGCAAAATAGAGAATACAATTTCAAAGCAGGTACAGGAGCAGGGGGGCTGGGTGTATATAGCATTGAAGATGGTCGGACAGGTGGAGAAAGCAGTAAATACAGTACACAGTATCCCATATCTGGTCATCGTAAATTGGGGCATAGAGTACAAGAGCAAGGAAGGTGATGTTGAACTTGTATAAGACATTAGTTAGACCTCAGCTGGAGTATTTTGTATAGTTCTGGGCAACACACTGTTGAAAGGATGTGAACATGTTTGAGAGAGGGCAAGAGAGCTTAACAAGAATGATTCCAGAGATGAGAAACTTTGGCCATGAAGGTAGATAGGAGAGAAGAAGACAGAGGAGAACTTACAGAAGTTTTCAGAATTGCGTAAGAGCCAGATAGAATTGATCGGAAGAAATTACGTTTAAAGGACACTTGGACAGAGTTGGGCTGAAGGGCCTGTTTCAATTCTGAATGTCTCCGTGACTCTAATTTGTTCCTGCTCATAAAAGAATCAAGAACGATACAGCAGATTTAGTGCGATTTGCCAAAGAAGCAAATGTGATGAGAACATGCTTTTTCACACAATCAGTGGTTTGAGTCAGGCACTCAAGTGGGAAGGGATAATTACTTGAATGGAAACTATATGCACTTGAATAGGAAAACAGTAGGAGATTGGCACTAAGTCATCATATATTTGGAGAGTCGGTGCAGAGAGAATTGACTGAATTGGCATCTTTGATGCCTTGACATCTTGTGATTTAGTGATATGCCCCGATAGTGATATCAGTATAGGAAAAGCTGCAGCTATTTTATCTTGGAGAAAGTGAGAACTGCAGATGCTGGAGATCAGGAACTTCCGCCTAGGAACCCTCCAACCGCCTATCACCCTCACCTTAATCTCCTTCCACCTATTGCATTCCCAATGCCCCTCCCCCAAGTCCCTCCTCCCTACCTTTTAGCCTGCTTGGCACACCATCCTCATTCCTGAAGAAGGGCTTATGCCCGAAACGTTGATTCTCCTGCTCCTTGGATGCTGCCTGACCTGCTGCGCTTTTCCAGCAACACATTTTTCAGCTATTTTATCTTAACCAGATTTTAAACTGTGGCTTGCAGCTTTGTTAGCAGTTGGTTGGATGGCAAGTTTGCAACGCAGAGTAATGCCAACATCCTGTGTTTAATTTCCACACCAGCTGAACGCACCATGAAGGTCCCACCTTCTCAACTTTTCTCCTCATCTAAGACACACTGACCCTCTGGTTAAACCACCACCAGTCCTTTCCCTCTAATGATAGAGCAGCCCTATGGTCTGGGAGGACTTTGGTGATGGATGTGGGTGTTTCTGTCTGTAGTCCTGCTTTCTTACACTCTGCAACATTCACTTCAGATTCACTTCTGGACCCATTTTCAAATGCTTAATAAAGGGGCAAAAAATAAGCTAATGGTCAAAATGTTTTCAGGTATACAAAACTGCACTTAATCCAAATTGCATTCAATCCAAACCATTTCCAAGGACAGTGAAGAGTCAGCAGTTTAGAGGGAGAGTTACACTTGATTCGAAATGTTAACTCTTTTTCTGTCTCCATGAAAGCGTTGAGACCTGCTGAGTATTTTCAATGACTTCTGTTTTTCAAGATCAGAGATATTACTCCAAGTCTACATTCTCCTATACATCAGAATGGATAATGTAGGTGGATTTCCACATTTGAAGGTCATTGATTAGATTTTGTTTTAAAATAATTTGGTAGGGCTCTGGTGGTGCAATGGTAGTGTCTGAACCCAGAGGCCTAGGTTCAAGTCACAAACTACTCCAGAGGCGTGTAATAACATTTCTGCAGAGGTCAATTAGAAAATATATTTAACAATAATTAGTAGAATTACACAACACAGAAACAGACCCTTCAGTCCCATTAGTCCACACTGACTGTGTTCCCAAACTAAACTAGTCCCATTTGCCTGTGTTTGGCACATATCCCTCCAAACCTTTCCTATTCATATACTTATCGAATTGTCTTTTAAATGTTGTAACTCTAACTGCATCACCCATTTCCTCTGGCTGTTCACGAACCACTCTGAGTTAAAAAAAAAATTGCCTCTCACGTCCTTTTCAAATCTTTCTCCTCTCACCTCAGAAATATGCCCCTTGTCTTGAAATCACTCACCACAGGGAAAGGACACCTGCCATTCACCTTGCCTATGCCCCTCATGATTTTAAAATCCTCTATAAGGTCACCCCTCACCTCCTATGCCCCAGTGAAAAAAGTCTCAGCCTATCCAGCCTCTCCCTATAACTCAAACCCTCCATTTCTGGCGACATTCTGGTAAATCTTTTCTGAACCCTCTCCAGCTTGCTAATATCCTTCCTACAGCAGGACAACCAGAACTGGACACTGTACTCTGTCACCATTATTAAGACTAGTTTTTATTTTTTAAACGTATTTTTCTAATCCACCTGCTCAGGGATGTTGTTACATACCTGTGGAACACGTGGGACTTGACCCAGGCCTCCTGGTCTGAGAGTAACACTACCACTGCACCACAAGAGCACCCCAAGACCAGTATTTATTTATTTACAAATTAATTAATCAATTTCATTTAAATTCAGCCATTGTGTGGTGGGATACAAACTCCAGATCATTAGCCAGTACCTCTGGATTATTATATCAGTAACATTACCACTTCCACTATTTTTCTTAAATTCAGGTACAGATTACTGTACATTCTAGATATTTACACTAATAATGTTTGTCCACTGTCTTGCTTATTTGGCACACAAGTAATTTCACTGCCTGCTGTAAAGGTAAACCTGATTCATTAATGATTAACATTAAATAAATTAAAACATTGTGACCATCATCTTAGATTAGATTACTTAGATTAGATTAGATTACTTACAGTGTGGAAACAGGCCCTTCGACCCAACAAGTCTACACCGACCCTCTGAAGAGCAACCCACCCAGACCCATTCCCCTACATTTACCCCTTCACCTAACACTATGGGTAATTTAGCATGGCCAATTCGCCTAACCTGCACATCTTTGGACTGTGGGAGCAAACCGGAGCACCCGGAGGAAACCCACGCAGACACGGGGAAAACGTGCAAACTCCACACAGACAGTTGCCCGAGGTGGGAATTGAACCCGGGTCTCTGGCGCTGTGAGGCAGCAATGGTAACCACTGTGCTGCCCCTTTAATTTTGCCCCTTTATTAAGCATTTGAAAATGGGTTCAAAAATATGTAAGTGCACAGATTAAATGGGTTTTTTTAAGCTTCACAGTATTACATCTGAATTCGTTAAATGTTTGAACCTAATTAGTGTTAATATTAGATGCAGTGTTGTGATTGTAAGCTTCGGATTATATGATCTAGGAAAGAATAAAGATGGGCCTATGTTTAAGAAGCTGATATAGGTATCGATGTTGGTTCAACTCAGCACAGTTGATGTGAAACAGTCTGTTCACTATAAAGATTTGGATTAAGAGGTTTCACAGCCTGCAATTAAACAGTTTTTTCCCATTAAGGATAACTTAATGAGGATCAACACGGCTATTGGCAGCATTTTGCCTGTTTAATTGGTTTTGGAACTGTCTGAGCATCTTTTGGTTAGAGCTCATAAGCAGATAATTCTCTGCTGTAGCAACACTTAAAATGACAGAGAGACAAAATGATCATGTTGAGTTTAATCCCACTTTTCAGCAAACAGGAACAGGTTTCACAGATTGCATGCTGTTATGTCGACCTGAAAAAATGACATTTGTTTCCTTAATTAAATTTAATTCCCAATATTTTTGTGCATGTTTTTAAAGAAAAATGATCTTTACTTTAAAAATGGTGACAATATTATGAGAGATTTTACTTGGATGCAGGGTTAGGCATGGAAATAATTAATTATTGACAATGATTATATTATAATGCATCAATTAGAGTTGCATACATTTATATTTACTAAAAGAACCATGATTAATAATGTAATGTATACAACAGCAATTTAAAATATCATACTCAGTAATGGATACTAAAAATGCTGATATAAAGCAAGATATTCTACATGCACAATCTTTAAGATAACCTTTGGATAAAGCCAGTTAATAAAGTCATCACATTATAGAGAGAATCACAAAATGTTAACTTTGTTGTGGGTTACTTCAGTACAAGTGTTTTGTTTGTATAGACATTTATGGTACAAAGTTAGTTAATTGCTGACGTCCTGTACTGTAACAGAACTGTCTGTGAGCAAATCAATATGCAGAACCAATGGAAGTCTTTCTTCCAGTATAATATTTAGTCAAACACCTTGCAATAAGAATGGTATTTTGATAGTGTGTCTAAATTGTTTACATTATAACTTTGGTGGAGTGGATCATGCCTTGAAATGGTTTATTGTTCCTTCTATTAATAGCTTCATTGTAGTTCTGACTCAAGGTTCAACATAAATTCTGCAAGTTTGGGTGTTTTTAGTCTTCCTGTGCAGAGGCCTGTGTTTATCCTGGTGATGTGGAGCTGCCAGCAGGGTAGCCAGTGTAGTTAATGTTCAGCTGGTTCAGCTAGTCAAGCAAGACCCAGCTGTGCTGCCTGATGTTTTCTGATTGTACCGGGGTTCAATCTGCAAACTGTTTTCTGGACTGGATCCATCAGGTTCTGCAGCTTTAAAAAAAACCCTCATACAACCGAGGAGACACCATTACAAGCTACTGCCAGGGGACCTTCCAGGAGATGAATGGAATCTGTGTGAAGTAAATTAGTGTGAGCCAGTCAATCTGTATGTCAGGCTTGAGCCATATCTTTACGTAACTAGCTCCTTTCCTGATAACAGCACTGACTTCTGACAATTGACCACCTGGAAACAGATCTTGCCTGCGATAGCTTCTTGGAACAGTGTAGCATTAACCAACACCCACGACTTTTTGATGACTAGTTACCAAACGGTTACTTTTGTCTTGATAGATTTTGGTACATTAACACTGTCACAGCCGCAGTTCAGGTACCGCAGGCAGAAAGAACCTTTGCGAGTGTTTGTAGGTTCCTACTTGACTCAAACGTTCAGCAGGTAATCTTTTCATTTTGGAGTCTGAAAGTAGGGAGTTTCAAAATTGCAGCCTACGAAAGGGGAGAAAGTCCACTGGATTGTCAGGAAAGGTAAGTGTTGGTTAAGGGCATTTTTTTCTGGGGTTGGAGGTCACAAGGCGGTCAGAAGCAAGGGCAAAGGGCGACTGTGCTCCCAGCCCTAGGTCCAGTTGCATGGTTTTTGGACAAATTAGTGCTGATCAAGGGACCACCATCCCTAAACAGGTCAGCCCAGTTAAGCAATAAATCATTCTTGTCTCACTTGAAACTGAAGTCCTTGCAGTTCAGATGGACTGAGACCTTTAGTTGGTCATTAATTAACAACAGGACAGCCAGTTGGTGGCAAGGCAGGAATGGCAAGCTTGTTCCTTCCCATTCAGAGATTAATTAGTGCAAAGGTGTGGAGGTTAGCAAGGTTCTGGTCTTCTGCTATCCCACCTCATTAGGTTTACTTCTACCTCTGAGCCCTGCACATTCCCAACCCTCAGTACCCCAAAGCTTCGAAAATGAGTTTGATCTGTGGGGCAGAGAGTCTTACATTTCAAGAAGGACCAGGAGGCCAAAGTGTCTTCATTGCCTAAGCATTTGAATAAGCTGAGGTAGGTTTATGACATGTTCACGTTTGCAAGCCAGATTTGACACTGCTGCATGCCATAGCCAATGCGTTCAGTCTCCTATCTTCGGGGGTTAGGTCTGTTTTTGTAACCAGAACTTGCACACAAAGCTCAAGAATGTCACTTCAATCAAGGCCTGGCCTATACTCTCGAAAAAGATCCCTTGGCAACATCTGAAAAGCAGATTGACTGGTCGTCACTAGATTACTAGTTGTGGGAGCTTGCTGTGTACAAATTGGCAAACATGTTTCCTACAGTAAGACAGTGACTATACTTCAAAAGGATCTAATTGGTTGTAAAGTGCTTTGGAGTCCTGTGATTGTTGAAGGTGCTGTATAAATATAAGTATTTTTAAAATATGCACTAACCAGAATAATTTCTATGTGAACCAGAAATCAGCCCATATGAATACCAACCAAGTGTTTTGAATGCATCTACAGAATACCAACCACAAATTAACAGAAATGAAATATCTGGGTGCTGAGGAGCTATGTTTACCTGTGACTGGTGGAGTTATAATCTAACAACTTGAATTAATTTTACTTCTAAATATTTCACATTTTTGCAGCTCGTATTCTCCTCATTTAACTTTTGCAACTAATATTATGATACTTCAAAATACTATTCTCCATTTGATTAGTCTTTTTGGTTTTGGCATCACATTATTTACAATGCAAATGTTGTTGGGAAAAACGATACGGTACTACAAAGCACATCAACAGGATCATTCTGATTTCAGTGATGAAACTAAACTAGAGTGAAACATGATTTGTGCAGGACAGGTTTAATCCATGTGCTCTGTTCAAAATTCATTTGCAGTCAATTAAATGATTAAATCTGGTCAGCAGGTGTCCTCAGTTTCTTTGTTCATTATATTTCGTGCTACATTAGGGCAAGAATTTAGAAAACTCAGGAAGCTTTCCTGACCAGACTGATTGATTGTTTTATTTTGGTTTAAAAGAAAATTGCTGTAATCTGATTGTCTCTGTCTTTTCCGTATCAGTTGCCTTGTATGGGGCACAAAAATGCTCTTTATTATGAATGTTGTATTGCCATTCCATCAGTGACATTTTTGGAAGCTATTCTTTTGAATCACTGTGTAATGGAAAAAATTACAAATATTCATGGCAGAATATTTCTCTGCTACTTATATGCTTCTTGTGAAATGATTGAATGGTGTGGTGTTCTGTCGGTGTGGTTACAAAAGGTAAAGAAGCAAGGGAATGAGTTTAAACATTTGTCTGCTATTGGGAATGAAATTCATTCTCCAATACATAGGGCATCATGTCCCTTCAGCCAACTATCAGGATGCCACCATAGAGTCATAATCATAGAGATGTACAGCACAGAAACAGACCCTTTGGTTCAACCCGTCCATGCCAACTAGATTCCCCAATCTAATCTAGTCCGACTTGTCAGCACCCGGCCCAAAACCCTCTAAATGCTTTCTATTCTTTTTCCCTCCAGATGCCTTTTAAATGTTGCAATTGTACCACCTTCCACCACTTCCTCTGGCAGTTCATTCCACTGTGAAAAGGTTGCCCCTTAGGTCTCTTTTATATCTTTCCCCTCTCACCTGAAACCTATGCCTTCCAGTTCTGGACACCCCCACCCCAAGGAAAAGACCTTGTCTATTTACCCTATCTATGCCCCTCATGATTTTATAAACCTCTGTAAGGTCACCCCTCAGCCTCCAACGCTCCAGGAAAAACAGCCCCAGCCTATTCAACCTCTCCCTATAGCTCAGATCCTCCAACCCTGGCAACATCCTTGTAAATCTTTTCTGAACCCTTTCAAATTTCACAACATCCTTCCAATTGGAAGCAGATCAGCATTTCATGCAATATTTCAAAAGTGGCCTTAGCAATGTCCTATACATTCATGATATGACCTCCCAACTCCTGCACTCATTACACTGACTAATAAAGGAAAGCAAGCTAAATGCCTTCTTCACTATCAGTTAATAATTTCCTATCTGAGACTCTACTTTCAAGAGTATGAACCTGCACTCCAAGGTCTCTTTGTTCAGCAACACTCCCCAGGACCTTACCATTAATGGATATGTCCTGCTAATATTTGCTTTCCCAAAAGGCAGCACCTCACATTTATCTAAATTAAACTCCATCTGCCACTTCTCAGTCTACTGGCCCATCTAATCAAGATCTTGTTGTAATTTGGAATAAGCTTCTTCACTGTCCACTATACCTCCAATTTTGGTGTCATCTGCAAACTTATTAACTATACCTCCTATGTTCACATCCAAATCATTTATATAAATGACGAAAAATAATGGACCCAGCACCAATCCTTGTGACACTCCTCTGGTCACAGGCCTCCAGTCTGAAAAAAACTCTGTCTTTTACCTTCAAGCCCGTTCTTTTTCCAAATGGCTAGTTTCCCCTGTATTCCATGAGATCTAACCTTGCTAACCAGTCTCCCATGGGGAACCTTGTCGAATGACTTACTGAAGTCCATATAGATCACGTCCACTGCTCAGCACTCATCAATCCTCTTTATTATTTTTTCAAAAAACTCAATCAAATTTGTGAGACATGATTTTCCACAGCCATGTTAACTATCCCTAATCAGTCCTTGCCTTTCCAAATACGTGTAAATCCTGTGCCTCAGGATTCACTCCAACAACTTGCCCACCACTAACATCAAGCTCACTGGTTTATAGTTCCCTGCCTTTCCCTTACCACCTTTCTTAAACAGTGGCACCATGTTAGCCAACTTCCAGTCTTCTGGCACCTCACCTATAATTATCGATGATACAAATATCTCAGCAAGGGGCCCAGCAATCACTTCTCTAGCTTCCCACAGAGTTCTAGGGTACACCTGATCAGGTCCTGGGGATTTATCCACCTTTATGCATTTCAAGACAACCAGCACTTCCTCCTCTGTAAAATGGACATTTTTCAAGATGTCAACATATATTTACCTACATTCTAGATCCTCCATGTCCTTTTCCACAGTAAACACTGATGCAAAATACTCATTTAGTATCTCCCCTATCACCTGCAGTTCCACACAAAGGCCGCCTTGCTGATCGTTGAGGGGCCCTATTCTCTCCCTAGTTACCCTTTTGTCCTTAATGTATTTGTAAGAACAGGATTTTCCTTAACCGTATTTGCCAAAGCTATCTCATGTCCCTGTTTACCCTCCTGAATTCCCTCTTAAGTATACTCCTCCTGCCTTTATGCTCTTCTAAGGATTCACTCAATTTATCCTGACTATACCTGACACATGCTTCCTTCTTTTTCTTAACCAAACCCTCAATTTCTCTGGTCATTCAGCATTCCTTATACCTACCTGCCTTTCCTTTCACCCTGACAAGAATACACTTTCTCTGGACTTCCCATTTTTCAGCTGTCCCTTTACCTACGAACATCTGCCCCAATCGGCTTTTGAAAGTTCTTGCCTCATACCATCAAAATTAGCCTTTCTCCAATTTAGAACTTCAACTTTTAGGTCTGATCTGTCCTTTTTCATCACTATTTTAAAACTAATCCAATTATGGTCACTGGTTCCAAAGTTTGTTCTCTCACTGACACCTCAGTCACCTGGCCTGCTTTATTTCCCAAGAGTAGGTCAAGTTTTGCACCTTCTCTAGTAGGTACATCCACATACTGAATCAGAACATTTTCTTGTACACAGTTAATAATTTCCTCTCCATCTAAACCCTTAGCACTATGGCAGTCCCAGTCTATGTTTGGAAAGTTAAAATCCCCTACCATAACCACCCTATTATTCTTATAGATAGCTGAGATTGCCTTACTAATTTGTTTCTCAATTTCCTGCTGACTATTAGGAGGCCTAAAATACAATCCCAATAAGGTGATTATTCCTTCCTTATTTTGCAGTTCTACTCAAAATAACTTCCCTGGATATATTTCAAGGAATATTCTCCCTGAGCACTGCTGTAACACTATCCTTTATCAAAAACGTCACTCCCCCTCCTCTCTTGCCTCCCTTTCTATCCTTCCTGTAGCATTTGTATCCTGGAATGTTAAGCTGCCAGTCCTGCCCATCCCTGAGCCATGTTTCTGTAATTGCTATGATATCCCAGTCTCATGTTCCTAACCATGTCCTGAGTTCATCTGCCTTTCCTGTTCGCCTCTTGTATTGAAATAAATGTAGTATAGTTTATCAGTCCTATCTTGTTCTCTGCTTTGTGCCTGCCTGCCCTGACTGTTTGACTCGCTTCTTTTCTCAACTGTACCAGTCTTAGATTGATCTCTTTCCTCAATATCTTCCTGGGTCCCACCCACCCTGCACCCCCACCTTACTAGTTTAAATCCTCCTGAGCAGCTCTAGCAAATCTCCCTGCCAATATATTAGTTCCCTTCCAATTTAAGTGCAATCTGCCCTTCTTGTACAGGTCACTTCTACCCTAGAAGAGATTCCAATGATCCAAAAATGTGGATACTTCTCCCCTACACCAGCTCCTCAGTCATATATTCATCTGCTCTATCCTCCTATTCCTGCCCTCACTAGCTCATAGCACCAGGAGTAATCCAGATATTACTACTCTCAAGGACCTCCTTTTTAAATTCCTGCCTATTTTTCTATATTCTCCCTTCAGAATACCATCATTTTCCCTTCCTGTATCCTCTCTGAGATACCCTTGATCCTGGCACCAGGGAGGCACACGCCATTCGAATTTTTTGCTGCTGGCCACTGAACCATCTGTCTGTGCCTCAGTCTAGAGAGTCCCCTAACACAATCGATCACCTGGAATGGGACATACCCCTCATTACATTAAAGCTCGTCTCAATACCAGAAATTTGGCTGTTTGTGCCACATTCCCCTGAGAATCTGACACCCCCTACATTTTCCAAAACAGAATGCTTGTTTGAAATGGGGATAGCCACAGAAGATTCCTGCATTATCTGCCTATCTCTCTTACCTTTGCTGGAGGTAACCCATCTATGTGGTTATATCTGCAGCTTTTCTCCCTTCCTATAACTGCCATCGATCACATCCCCTTGCTCTTGTAAATTCCTCATTGCCTCTAACTGTCACTCTAACCAATCCATTCGATCTAATAGGATTTGCAACCAACAGCATTTGTTGCAGGTATAATCCTCAGTGACATGCAAACTCCCCCTAAATTCCCATATCCAACAAGTAGAGCATATCACTCTCCTGAAGGGCATTTTTGCTCCTTCAAATCTACAAACCCAGAAAATAGAATTGTCTTATTCCTCTATAAAATCCTGCTCCAGGCTAACTTAATGGCTTCAGAGACATATCTCAATAAAACACATCATCAAGAACCCACTCTACTCACTATGTAGATTTACATAGATTTACATGTTTCTGTGCTGTGACCTCTCCCAAACAGCTTCCTCCAAGATTAGTTGTGAATTTCACTGTTTTTTAATTTTCCTCAACACACTCCGATGTCCAGAGTTACATGAATTCAAATACTGCACAGGTTCACCACTCTGTCAGTTAGCAATGTGGGTTTCTCTCTCTTTCTCTCTCTCTCACTGGACCATCTGCTTCCTTTGTCTGTCCTTCTCCCTTTTAAAAGTGCCCTTGTTTAGACTTTTTTTTTCACCAAAGTTGCAAAACAATGCAACAGTATATAAAACGGTCATTGCTGCTCCTGGAATTCGAGGAAATCACCAACACCTAAAATACCTCAAAAAAGGAGCAGCCTGTTACAGCTAGCACTGATCATTAAAACAAGTTAGTCATTAATGAATTCAATGGGGAATCTGTGAGAAACCTCTTTACTTGGAGAGTAATTAGATTGTGAAATTTGTAAGCAAATGATGTAGTTGTAGTCAACAGCATAGGTGTGTTTAAAAGTAACTAGGTAAAAGCATTATGAAGAAATACATGGTTATGCTGATAGTTTGAGCGGAGGTATATGTGAAACATGAAATAGTTGGCCAATGGCCTATTTAGAGCTGTGCATTCTATGTTACAATGTGATGTTTTACTTCTTTATGAACTGTTTGAATCTCGAGATGCAGAATGTTAGTGCAGTAGAAATGGGGCAATCTCTATTTCAGACACTCATTCAAAAGGTTAAATGGCCTGAATTGTTTGAAGCAAGTAGCACTCTCCTTGATATATTCTGCATTCTTTCATCAGTTACTGTTATGCTCAACGTCTGAAACCAAGTATGCAACTTTGCAGGTTTCTGAACCATTTGAATCCCGGAATGAGTGTGAGGGGCTGCCTTGCTTGCTCCATATTCTCAGCCTTGATTCTCAAACAGACGAATCCTTTTTTAGTCACTTCCCTTTTGCAAAATTCTAAATGACAATTTACTAAAAGTGTACAGGAGTATAACAGATTTAGAATTTGATGGTTTTGCTCACTTGTAGGTTCAACAATCAGTGTTCTTCACCTAGTCATTCCTGAAATCTGCTGATTCCTTTTGGAATTCTTGATGGTTTTGCAGCATGGTTGGAAAAATTTGATTAGAGTGGTGCTGGAAAAGCACAGCAGGTCAGGCAGCATCCGAGGATGGAGGGCTTTTGCCCGAAACGTCGAGTTTCCTGCTCAGATGCTGCCTGACCTGCTGTCCTTTTCCAGCACCACTCTAATCTTGTCTCTGATCTCCATCTGCAGTCCTAAATTTCACCTGGAAAACTATTTGGTTTACTTAAAGGCAAAGAGTTGGGTTAGAAGCAATTTCATAGGATAGATGTGGAATGTCAAGTCTACTGCCTTAAGAAGGATACATGGGAATAAAAAGGCAGCCAAGATTCGCAGGAATTGCCTTTGTGTTAAAGAGATTCAATTCTACTGATGGACTGGATAAGTTTGGTTTATAACCCCTGTAGGTGAGGAGCTTAAGAGGTTTTCTCATCACAAGTGCTTAAAATAATGAAAGGCATTGTGAACATGAAGAGAAATGACTTTGTTTCAGTGGACAAATTCCAATCGGGAAACTAGCTCAATTTTATCTCTGATTAATTGAATGGGTTCAGAATGAGTTAAAACCTTGCCCTTTATTTCAAAATTCATGCCACACTGATTATAAGGGAATCAAAGTTCTTCAGAGAAAGGGTTGTGATCATATCCAAAGCACTGTTCCAAAGGACGTTAGATATAACATTGATAGAGATGCTTCAAGTTGAGATAGAGACTTAGTTATAAGCGATGAGCATCACAGATTTGGAGAAAAGGCAAAAATGAAGATTTTAAAACTCAAGTCATCATGGCAAACAAATCTAGAACAGCAGGTTCAATGGGCTTCCTGAGTACATTTAGATTAGATTACTTACAGTGTGGAAACAGGCCCTTCGGCCCAATAAGTCCACACCGACCCACACAGGCCCTTCGGCCCAATAAGTCCACACCGACCCACCGAAGCACACCCAACCAGACCCATTCCCCTACATTTACCCCTGCACCTAACACTACCGGCAATTTAGCATGGTCCATTCACCTAACCTGCACATTTTTGGACCGTGGGAGGAAACCGGAGCACCCGGAGGAAACCCACGCAGACACGGAGAGAATGTGCAAACTCCACACATTCAGTCGCCTGAGGCGGGAATTTAACCCGGGTCTCTAGCACTGTGAGGCAGCAGTGCTAACCATGTGCCACCGTGCCGCCCACAAATATTTGCTCAGATATTTCATTTTCCTGTTAGTTAATAACAGATTATGGAAAATACTTGTCAAATACTGTAATTATAACATTTTGATGTTCTTCACAGAAATTTTAATATTAATGTAACATTGTTCGCATGATTATTGTTTATGACTATTATTTAATATATGAGTAGTAAGCAGCTTAACATCTGTGAAAGGCAAATTACTAGAATACATTACTCAGGAGGTGCAAGAAACATAGAAAATCATATCAGGATTAGGTAAAGTCAACAAAGTTTTGTGGAAAGTAGATTGCATTGAATTTATTAAATTTATTTGAGTAAGTAACAGGCAGGGAACCTGTATATGCGATGTGCTTGGATTTCCAAAACTCATTTGATAAGTTTACACATCAAAGATTACAATATAAAATAAGAGCTCATGTATAGGTTGTAACATATTTGCATGGATAAAGGGTTGGTTAACCAACTGGAAACAGAGATAAAAATCACACAACACAGCACTCTGAAATAAACCTGGTGTTGTGTGATTTTTAAGTTTGTACACCCCAGTCCAACATCGGCATCTCCAAATCATGGAAACAGAGAGGAGGGACGAATGCGTCGTCTTCAGATTGGCAAGATGTTCAGGCCTCAACTGTTTACAACCTATATTAGTGATTTGGATGAAGGAACTGAATGTATGGTCATTAAATTCGCCTATGACACCAAGACAGATAGGTCAGTAAATTGTCAAGAGAAAGGAGTATACAAAGGGAAATAGAAAAACTAAGTAAGTACACAAAAATTGACAGATGATGTATAAAATTGGGAAAATTTGAACTTGTCCTCTTTGGCAAGAAGAATAAAAAAAGTATACTGTTTAAATAGAGAGATGCTTCTGAACTCAAATGACAGGGGGGACCAGGATGTCCTACTACCGGAATCACAAAATGTGGGTGCAGTGATTAGATGGCAAATGAAATGTTGGGGTATGTTGCACAGGGAATGGAATATAAAAGTAAGGAAGCTTTATTGCAACAGCAAAAGACCTTTTTCATGGAAGGGAATAAACACATTACAAACAAATCAAAGAAGGTTCTCTAGCCAAATTCCTGGAATAAAAGGCTTGAACGAGGTTGGTGCTATACCAATTGCAGTTTAACAGAATGAGAGGTGATCTTGTTGAAACACATAAAACACTGAAGCAACTTGATAAGGTGAACACCAGGAGAATGTTTCTTCCTGTGGGAGAGAAAAGAACTAGGAAACACACTTTAAAAATAACAAGTATTCCTTTCTAAACACATATTTTTAGAGGTTTTTTTGTCTGTTGAATTCTCTTCCATTGAAAGCTTGGAGGCTGGGTCATTGAATTCATTTAAAGCTGAGCTTGTTGAATTTTTAATAGACCAGACAGTCAAGGAGCTATGAAGGAACAAACAGGAAGGTGAAGATGAAGCCACAATCAGATCAGGCCTGATCTTATGGAATGGCAGAGCAGGCTTGAGGGGCCGAATGGTCTCAACCCAGTCCTAAGTCTTATGTTTCTGCATTCCTAAATAAATTTATATTTTCAAAGTATATCCTATTAAACACATTTAAATGATAAGACTTTATCCCATTCTGTTGTAAGAGAAATGGATTATTGCAAAATTATTCCCTTGAATAAAATAACTGAAGATGTCGTAGGTATAATATGACAATTGTAGTATCTGTATGAAAATTTCTGCTAAAATGTTGTTCTTCACATTTCTTGTGGTGTATGCCTTCATTCAGAAGACAACAAGCTGATTAATCAAATTGTTTCCACTCTCTGTATCTTATATTCTTAGCACCATCGTGGTGGCACGGTGGTTCAGTGGTTAGCACTGCTGCCTCACAGCACCAGAGATCCGGGTTTGATTCCACCATGTGTAGAGTTTGCACATTCTCCCTGTGTCTGCCTGGGTTTCCTCCAGGTGCTCTGGCTTCCTCCCACAATCCAAAGATGTGCAGGTAGGTGAATTGGCCATGTTAAATTGCCCATAGTGTCTAGGGATGTGTCGGCTAGCTAGATTAGCCATAAGAAATGTGAGGTTATAGGGACAAAATAGGGAGGTGCATTTGGGTGGGATGGTCTTCAGAGGGTCGGTGTGGACTTGATGAGCCAAAAGGCCTGTTTCCACACTGTAGGGATTCTATGATCACCACTAAGATATCCAATCTCCCATTGTCCTTAAAAGGGAAGATAAGGAAAGTTATCATAGTCTTACTCTATCATTAGAGAGATAACCGTTGATAGTTTAGCCTGAGGGTCACCACACCTCAAGTGAGGGAAGAAATTGAGAAGGAGAGTCATTCATGGTAACTGGTGCAAGAATTGAACCAACACTGCTGGTGTTACTCTGCATTGTAAACTTACATCCAGCCAACTGAACTAAGCAACCCCTCAAGCTGTGTGTAGCTTCACCATAATGATAGTATGTGGTTATTATGCCTTGCACCATATCTTTCAGCTGCTTGTCATAGCACTAGAAGCGTAGCACAGAATGTAGTATCCCTTCCCAAGATACACCCTAATTGGTAGGTCATAATGAATATGGCAGCCATTACCAGTGTGAGAATCCTGCAGGGATGAGCATATCCTACTCTGCATTTCTCACCAATGGCAGCTGATAAGAGTGGGAGAGATTTCTGATCAGCCAAATGATGAAAAGGATGTTGAAACATTCATCACCACAATCCATAAGTCCAGACCACAACATACATGGGAAAGTGCATGCTGCCTTGTGCCATGGCAACTTGGACTCCCTGAGTGAATTGTAATGCATACACACCCTGCAGTTTATCAATACTCTTGTACTCATCTGTTCTCAATGAAAGAATTTCGGCTAAAGTTTGAATAATTATGTGAAACAATTTTTAGAAAGTCAACAACTAGCTGAAGTGAGAGCAATGATTAGGGTAGCATGGTGGCTCAGTGGTTAGCACTGCTACTTTATAGCACCAGGGACCCAGGTTCAATTCCTCCCCCAGGTGACTGTCTGTGTTGAGTTTGCACATTCTCCCTGTGTCCATGCAGTTTTGCTCTGATTTCCTCCCACAGTCCAAAGGTTAGGTGGATTAGCCATAGGGAAATGTCGGGTTACAGGGCTGGGGTTGGGTCTAAGAGCGATGCTGTTCAGAGGGTTGGTGTGGACTTGATGGGCTGAACAGCCTGCTTCCACGCTAAAGGGATTCTATTCTATGATCATATTAATATGTCTATGTCAAGATTATTTCTCTACTGTCATAACAAAGGTAGTGACAAATTTTAAAGTGTTAGGGTTTAGTGTATTTGTTAAAATAGTGGAGAAGAATTTGTTATGAATAGGTTAAACATACCTGCACCAGCATCACTGATAATTTCTATCCCGGAGACTTGTTTGTGGCAATAGAGTTTGATGATCTTTGGTGATTTCTTTGACATTAGCTAATCTATGAAGTGCAGGTTTTATAATTAAATTATTGATGTCCCAGGGAAGTGAGGTGATTGCTGGATTACACTTCCAGAAAATGTAGATCAGTAGCATCCCAACTTATATTTTATTGCTGCCTCCACAAATGCTGCAAATTGAATGCTAAAAACAAGAGCTATAAAACCACAAAATATTAAAGACAATCTGGAAGTGATTTTTAAAATTCAGTTACAACATCTTTTTCAGAACTTGAGACTTGGAGCTGAATTTTGGAATGTTAGGAACTGAGAATGGGCCTGAATATGGAACTTCTGCCTCTATATCCTAGTGATCCAACTCTTGCTGCTGGGGGGAAGGAGGCAGGGTGTGAAAACCTGAACTCAGTGCTGAATTCTACCTGACACCACTTTCACCATTACGAGGCCATTAACCCACTAAATGGGATTGACAAAGTGATGGGGTTAACATAACTACCCTTCAAGGACCGGTAATGTCTGTTTCAGTGTCATGGTCTAAAGCTTTTTAAAAACCCTGTTTTTTAAACCTTAACAAAAGCAGGCTATCAATGAGAATTTTCTTTTAAAAACCTGCTGAACAGCTTGATTGACAGGCCATCTGGTGTATGTTGGGAAAACAAAATAGCATCTGATTGATCAGTTTTAACAGAGTTATTTGTTGACATCCTCCTCAAGGATCATACTTTTGTCAATATGACAGCTAGAATTATTTTGGTAGGGGTTCAGAGGTCACAACTTGATGAATGGTTTAAAGGGGCTAATGAAGGATTATCTGTCATTGCTGTGGCATCTGTCCGGTGAGTGGCTTTTCAGGTTACATGGACTCTACGTGGAGTCATTGGGGTGGGTGAGTAGAATGACGTGGCATTAAGTTGACATGGGCAGCATAACAGCGTGTGGGGGGGCATTAGTGAATGAGCTTTGAGGGCTAGAAAGTGTAACATCCTCCAAAGCAATTGGGTTAAAGCCCCAGAAGCAGAGTAAGGTGAGCCTTCTACCCATGCTATGCCACTAATTCCCCACCCCTATGGTCACCTACACTGTTTCCAAGGTTGTGTGCAGGGCTCTAGCCTTTCCCCTTGCCCCCAGATTGCAATTTGTGTGTGTTGGTCTGCATATTAAGCAGGGTAGTCTAGCAAGCTGAGAAATAGAACAGCAGGTCAGGCAGCATCCGAGGAGCAGAAAAATCGACGTTTCGAGCAAAAGCCCTTCATCAGCAAAGACCTGCTGTACTTTTCCAGCACCACTCTAATCTAGACTCTGATTTCCAGCATCTGCAGTCCTCACTTTTGCCAAGTTGAGAAATAACCTAATTTGAGCGATCTGTCTTGGTAGCCAAATTCAGCCCTTCCAGTTGATTTCTGGCACATGCCAGGATGAAAGTGATGACATATATATCCTTTCCAACATTAAATGGTTGCAATAGAAAGGGTCAATTCCTGAGCAAGTTGTTAGTGTGGTGTGACATTTGTCACCAAGGCATTGATATTTTCGGCAGGATACCATCATGACTCATGTATCTTGGCATCGTTCCCAGCGAGATTTGAGACCAGCCCAAATTATGTTAGGGATTTATGATGTTAAGGTTAGAGGGGTTGGATCTGTGTTCTCCGAAGATAAAGAGATTTTGAAGTGGCGTAAATCATATTTTCAAGTCTATTAAGATAAGTGACAAAGTTGATCCAAGCAAATTGGTGCTTGTGACAAGAAGGTCAAGTATCAAGGAATATGAATTTTAATAAAAAGATACATGGAAATCAGAAGCTAAGTCAGGCATAATCTTTTTCAACCTTTTGGCAATAAACTTTGTGAAATAAATTGACAGGAAACAATTGGTGTCAGTAAGGCAGACTTCCCAAATTTGTGCACAGGTCAAAGTAACCTCTCTCTGCTCCCTTTCCCTTTTTGCCTGTCCCCATCTCATCTGCTGCTAGTTTTCATCAAAAAGTTACGGAGAGTGTGCCTTCTGTTTTCCATATATGGATGGTGACTGAGGCAGCAAAAGGGAACACTGTGAAAATCTATTACCGTATGTGACGTCAAATGACGATTAGATAAGTTGTTTTGAGGTTGATATCATTAAACAGGTTGATATCATTACCTTACACTGAAAGACTGAAGAAAGACTGAAGCGACTGGGGTTGTATACCCTTGAGTTTAGAAGACTGAGAGGGGATCTGATTGAGACGTATAAGATTATGAAAGGATTGGACACTCTGGCAGCAGGAAACATGTTTCCGCTGATGGGTGAGTGCCGAACCAGAGGACACAGCTTAAAAATACGGGGTAGACCATTTAGGACAGAGATAAGGAGAAACTTCTTCACCCAGAGAGTGGTGGCTGTGTGGAATGCTCTGCCCCAGAGGGCAGTGGAGGCCCAGTCTCTGGATTCATTTAAGAAAGAGTTGGATAGAGCTCTCAAAGATAGTGGAATCAAGGGTTATGGAGATAAGGCAGGAACAGGATATTGCATAGGAATGATCAGCCATGATCATATTGAATGGCGGTGCAGGCTCGAAGGGCTGAATGGCCTACTCCTGCACCTTTTGTCTATTGTCTATTGTCTATTTAAAAAATGGTCATTTGGGATTAACTGATCCAAAAGGGCTGGTCTGTAGTATCCACTGGCATCTTCTAGTTCCAGATATGGTTTCTGCCAGCTTTAAGAGATAAACAAATAACACAGATACTGCCTTTGCTGTTGGATTTCAAGTACATCTAGACATTGGAGTTTGTCAAAGAAAAATAAAAAGCAGCGAAATTTACAGCTGACCTTGAAGAAACCTGTGTGGGAAGATCACAGCAGGAGAGCAACTAAGTGGCTAGTTTGTTTTTGTAAATCTACATAGTGAGTAGAGTGTGTTCTTTTTGATTATGTTTTTAATGAGATCTTTCTCTTGATAAAACTTTAAAAATAATTAAACATAGGTACTAAATTAGCCTGGAGCAGTGTTTTAGAGCAGTAAGATTGTGCTGTTTTCTGGGTCTGTAGATGGTGAAGGAGTAAAGATGGCCTGTAGTAGAGTGATATCCTCTTCCTGTTAGATATGGGAGATTAGGGAGAGTTTCCATATTATTGATGATTATGCAGGAAGTATGCTTGGTTGCGAGTCCTATCGGATTGCATGGATTGGTTGTAGTGGCAGTTAGAGGCAATTCGGAATTTACAATAGCTGGGGGTGTGATGGATGGCAGTTGCAAGGAGGGAGATAAACCAAACATTTAGTCGGGTAGATAGGTTACCTCCAGGAAAGGTAGGTGAGGGACGCAGGTAGTGCAGGAGTCTCCTGTGGCTATCCCCATTTCAAACAAGTATGCTGTTCTGGAAAATGGAGGGGTGATGGACTCTCAGGGGAATATAGCCCTGACAGCCAAGTTTCTGGTACCAAGAATAGCTCTAATGTAATGAAGGATATACTAAGTCCCAAACGATTAACTGTGATAGAGAACTGTCTAGTCAGAGGCACAGTCAGACGTTTCTGCAGCTGGCAGTGAAAAATCAGAATGGTGTGTGGCCTCCCTGGATATCTCAGAGAGGGTACAGAATGTTTTCAAAGGGGAGAGGGACCAGCAGGATGTCATTGTACACATTGGAACTAACAACATTGGAAGGGAAAAGGACAAGGTTCTGAGGAGAGAATGTAGGACGTTAGGCAGGAATTTAAAAAGGAGGTTCTTGAGGGTAGTAATATCTGAATTACTCCAAGTGCTATGAGCTAGTGAGGGTAGGAATAGGAGGATAGAGCAGATGAATACGTGGCTGAGGAGCTGGTATAGGGGAGAAGGGTTTTTGGATAGATTATGCCTGATTTAGCTTCTGATTTCCATATATCTTTTTATTAAAATTCATATTCCTTGATACTTGACCTTCTTGTCACAAGCAACAATTAGGTATAGATATTTTTGAATCATTTGAATCTCTTCTGGGTAGAAGTTGCCTACATAAGAAGGACAGATTGCACCTAACTTGGAAGGGGACTAATATACTGGCGGGGAGATTTGCTAGAGCTGATTGATAGGATTTAAGCTAATTAGTAAGGGGAAGGGAGATGGGACCCAGGGAGATAGTGAAGAAAGAGATCAGTTTGAGACTGATGCGTAGGGAAAAGTTGCAAGTCAAACAGTCAGGGCAGGCAGGAACAAAGCAGAGAACAAGGTAAGACGGATAAATTAGACTGCATTTATTTCAAGGCAAGAAGCCTAACAGGGTAGCAGATGAACTCAGGGCATGATTAGGAACATGGCACAGGGATATCATTAGCAATTACAGAAACGTGGCTCTTCGTGTTCCAGGGTATAAGTGCTACAGGAAGGATAGAAATGAGGACAAGAGCGGAGAGGGACTGGTGTTTCTGATAAAGGATAGCATTACACCTGTACTGAGGGAAGATATACCTGGGAATATGTCCAGGAAAGTTATTTGGATGGAACTGAGAAATAAGAAATGGATGATTACCTTATTAGGATTGTACTATAGACCCCCACCCCTTTCCACCCCATTAGTCAGTGGGAAATTGAGAAACAAATTTGTAAGGAGATCTCAGTTATCTGTAAGAATAATAGGATGGTTATAGTAGGGGATTTTAACTTTCCAAACATAGATTGGGACTGCCATAGTGTTAAGGGTTTAGATGGAGAGGAATTTGTTAAGTGTTTACAAAGAAATTTTCAGATTCAGTATGTGGATATTCCTACTAGAGAAGGTGCAAAACTTGACCTTCTCTTGGGAAATAAGGCAGAGAGGTGACTGAGTTGTCAGTGGGGGAACACTTTGGGGCTAGTGACCATAATCTTATTAGTGTTAAAATAGTGATGGAACAGAATAGACCGGATCTAAAAGCTGAAGTTCTAAATTGGAGGATGGCCAGTTTGGACAATATGAAGCAAGAACTTTCGAAAGCTGATTGGGGCAGATGTTCACAGGTAAAGGGATGGGTATAAAATGGGAAGCCTTCAAAAATGAGATAACGAGAGTCCAGAGCCAGTAGATACCTGTTAGGATGAAAGGAAAGGCTGGTAGGTATAGGGAATGCTGGATGACTAGAAAAATTGAGGTTTTTTAGTTAAGAAAAAGAAGGAAGCATATGTCAGGTGTAGACAGCAGAGATCTAGTGAATCCTTAGAAGAGTATAAAAGGGAAATCAGGAGGGAAAAAAGGGGACAAGAGATAGCTTTGGTAAATAGGGTTAAGGAGAATACAAAGGGGTTTTATAAATACATTAATGACAAAAGGGTAACTAGGAAGAGAATAGAACCCCTCAAAGATCAGCAAGGCACCTACATGTGGAACCACAGGAGATGGGGAAGATACTAAACGAGCATTTTGCATCAATGTTTGCTGAGGAGACGGATATGGAAAATATAGAGCATGGTGAAATAGTAAATAGTGACATCTTGAAAAATATCCATCTTTCAGAGGAGGAAGTGCTAGATGTCTTAAAATGCACAAAGGTGGATAAATCCCCAAGACCTGATCAGGTGTACCTCTGAACTCTGTGGGAAGCTAGGGAAGTGATTACTAGGCCCCTTGCTGAAATATTTGTATCATCAATAGTCACAGGCGAGGTGCAGGAGGACTGGAGGTTGGCTAACGTGGTGCCAGTATTTAAGAAAGGTGATAAGGAAAAGCCAGGGAACTATACACCAAGGAACCTGACGTCAGCGGTGGGCAAATTGTTGGAGGGAATTCTGAGGGACAGGATTTACACATATTTGGAAAGGCAAGGATTAGGGATTGTCAACATGGCTTTGTGCGTGGTAAATCATGTCTCACCAGCTTGATTGAGTTTTTTTGAAGGAGTAACAAAGAGGATTAATGAGGATAAAGTGGTGGATGTGATCTATATAGACGTCAGTATGGTGTTGAATAAAGTTCCTCATGGTAGACTGGTTAGCAAGGTTAGATCACATGTAATAAAAGCTATTGGGAACTAGCTATTTGGATACAGAACTGGCTCAAAGTTTGAAGACAGAGGGTGGAGGTGGAGGGTTGATTTTCAGACTGGAGGCCTGTGATCAATGGAGTGTCACAAGGATCGGTGCTGACTCCACTACTTTTTGTCATTTATATAAATGATTTGGATGTGAGCATAAGAGATATAGTTAGGAAGTTTGCAGATGACACCAAAATTGGAGGTGTATTGGACAGCAAAGAAGGTTACCTCAGATTACAATGGGATCTTGATCAGATGGGCCAATGGGTTGAGGAGTGGCAGATGGAGTTTTAATTTAGATAAATGGGAGGTGCTGCATTTTTGAAAGGCGAATCAGGGCAAGACTTATACACTTAATGGTAAGGTCCTTGGGAGTGTTGCTAAACAAAGAGACTTTGGAGTGCAAGTTCATCATTCCTTGAAAGTGGAGTCACAGGTCAATAGGATAGTGAAGAAGGCATTTGGCATGTTTGCCCTTATTGATCAATGCATTGAATATAGAAGTTGGGAGGTCATGTTGCGGCTGTACAGGATATTGCTTAGGCCACCTCTGAAGTATTGTGCGCAATTCTGGTCTCCCTCCTTTCGGAACGATGTTGTGAAACTTGAAAGGGTTCAGAAAAGATTTGCAACAATGTTGCTCGAGTTGGAGGGGTTGAACAATAGGCAGAGGCTGATTGGACTGAGGCTGTTTTGTCTGGAGCATGAGAGGTTTGGGGTGACCTTATAGAGGTTTATAAAATCAAGAGGGGCATGGAGAGGGTAAAAAGATAAGTCCAGAACTAGAAATGGAAAAGATATGAAAGGAACCTAAGGAGCAACATTTCCACACAGGGGTGGTGTGTGTATGGAATGAGCTGCCAAAGAAAGTGGTGGAGGCTAGTAGAATTACAACATTTAAAAGGCATCTGAATGGGTATATGAATAGGAAAGGTTTAGAAGGATATGGGCCAAATGCTGGCAAATGGGACTAGATTAGGTTAGAATATCTAGTCGGCAGGGACGAGTTGGACAGAAGGGTCTGTTTCCATGCTATAGATCTCAAAAATTCTATGACTATTGAACTACAACCTGGTGTTGTGTGACTTCCACCCAGTCCAACACCAGCACCTCCACATCATGCACGTGATTGTACTGTGGGAAGAAACCCATGCAGACACAGGGGGGAGAATGTGCAAACTCCACACAGACAGTCGCTTGAGGCTGGAATCAAACCTGAGTCTTGGTAGTGTGAGGCAGCAGTGCTAACCGCTTATCATCAGTTGTTGAACTGTTTTGGATTTAAATCAAGGATACTGCGGAAGAATGTGCTATAATCTCAATAGGAAACATTTTTTAAAGTGAAAGCATTAGTTTGAATTGAAGTTGTAGTCTTTTGGGGAATCTTCCAATCAGCATTATCTACGTAAGGTCCTGGCCATCATTTGGAGAGAAATCATCACTGAGTGTTAGACATGATTGACCAGAGGCAGAGACAGGACAGAGAGATCACTGAGGATGAAAGGATACATATTTAATGTCATAGAGATGTACAGCATGGAAACAGGCCTCTCAGTCCAACTCGTCCTTGCCAACCAGATACCTTGAATTAATTTAGTCCCATTTGCCAGCATTTGGCCCATGTCCCTCTAAACCCTTTCTATTCATAAACCCACCTAGATGTCTTGTAAATGTTGTAAATGTACTAGCCTCCGCCACTTCCTCTGGCAGCTCATTCCATACACACACCACCCTCTGTGAGAAAAAGTTGCCATTTAGGTCCCTTTTCTATCTTGTCCCTCTCACCTTAAAGCTATGCCCTCCAGCTTTGGACATGCCCACCCTGGGAAATGTCCTTGTCTACTTACCCTGTCCGTCATGATTTTATAAACCCCTGTAAGGTCACTCTTGAGCCTCTGACACTCCCGGGAAAAGAGCCTCAGTCTATTCAACTTCTCCCTCCAACCCTGACAACACATTTGTACATCTTTTCTGAACCCTTTCAAGTTTCACGACATCCTTCCTATAGCAGAGAGACCAGAATTGCACATAGTATTCCAATAGTGGCTTAATAAGTGTGTCAGTCCTGTCCTAATTTGCCTTTCCAAAATGCAGCACCTCATTTATCTAAATTAAACTCCATCTGCCACTCCTCAGGCCATTGGCACATCTGATCAAGATCCCGTTGTACTTTGAGGTAACCTTCTTTGCTGTCCACCACACCTCCGATTTTGGTGTCACTAGCGAACTTACTAACCATACCTCCTATGTTCACATCCAAACTCTTTATATAAATGATGAAAAGCAGTTTTTCACCTCTCAGCTGTTTGCCTTGCCAGAGTAGCAGTTGAAAGGATACTATCAGATGTGAAAGGAGGACCGTGTCATCCAAAGAAGACCTGGGAAGGTACATTTAAAGATTCCACGAGGAATTTCACTCGGGTTTGGGCAGTTTGTCTCAGTTGGCAAGAAGGCCAGTGTGAATCAGATTGATGCCAACAGCATGAGGTTCAATTCCTGTTCTGGTTGGGATGAATTTGGGCCCTGAGTTCTTGCCCTGCCTATGGTGGAGGTCTTGGTATTATTCAGGCATGTTGATCTTTCCCTATTTCCATCTCTTTAAATTTCAAAGAATGCTGTCACACAGTATGGAGTGTACTAACCTGTGACGGCTGTTTGAAAGACTTGTCCAATTAGTCCTGCTGTTCTGCTGTTTATCCTTTCGCTTGCAAACGTTTCCTGTTTATTATCCATCCGATTCCCTGTTGAAAGTTTCAATTGAATCTTCTTCTACTACCCTCATAGACAGCACATTCCAGATCATAACTTGCTACATTTTAAAATATATTGTCAGCTCCATCTGGTATATTTGCCAATTCTTTGAAGCCTGTGTCCTTTCCATACCAATCTCTCTGCCAGTGGATAAAGTCCCTCCTTATTTGTTGTGTCAAGACCCTTCATAATGCTGAACTCTGAAATCCCCCTTGACCTTCCCTTCTGTGAGGAGAAAAAGTTTCCCTCATCTGTAACTGAAAGCTTTCTGGTATTACCTCTCGACATTGTCCTCCACAAGGCTCTGACATTCAGCCTGAAATGTGGAGCCCAAAACTGATGCAATACTCAGACTAAAGTCTAAAATATATTTTGTAAATGTTTAGGATAATTCCTTTCAATCCACCATACGTGCACTTGCCCACTCCCAACACTGGTGCGTTTCTTATTGTACATGATAAAATGCTATGCATAATAATGATAAAGTTGTCTCATAAAGTTATGTGCACAAAGTAATGGGTTAATGTCATGTGTGGGCCTGAAGGCATATTTATAGCATCATAAAACTTAAATTCCTGCAGCCATTTTTCTGAAGCAGCCACAAGGGACACTGGGTGTCAGCAGACACTGGCTTTTCTGAATAGCTTTCCAAGGGCCTCTTTATGGACTAATCAAAATAGGCTACAAACAAAAAACTTCGTAAAACTGGCACAGTGTTCACTCTGGTCATTTATACCTCTACTTATCCCAGGGAAAGCCTGTTCCCTTCCTGCCACCAGAATCCTACAACTTCCAGTTTGTGTCTATCATGACCACTAAATGTGCCCACCACACGAGCAATGAACTATAAGATTAATACAGGTCTTATAGGCCCCTTGTACCTTTTAATTTGTAAAGCCTGAAGTTCAAACAAATCAGCAGTCAAGTTTCTTCTGTAAACAGGTTAAAGCTTAATTTATTTCAAACTATTACTAAATGATCTTTATGAATGAAGTTATTAATTAAAGATTACAGAGACCAAGATTAGGACAAGTACTTACATGACAAAAGAATACTTTGAGGAGAGGGTCCCTCTAAGTCTCTGTGGTGTATCATTGGAGTCT
This sequence comes from Chiloscyllium plagiosum, assembly GCF_004010195.1. Taxonomy (NCBI): domain Eukaryota; kingdom Metazoa; phylum Chordata; class Chondrichthyes; order Orectolobiformes; family Hemiscylliidae; genus Chiloscyllium; species Chiloscyllium plagiosum. The sequence continues at coordinate 16,077,457 of NC_057745.1, read as the reverse complement.
GTTGCTTGAATTCTCTGTTGCCAAAGAAAGGAGATTAACCATAAGACCATAAGACATAGGAGTGGAAATAAGGCCATTTGGCCCATCGAGTCCACTCTGCCATTTAATCATGGCTGATGGGCATTTCAAAGCTGAAAATGTGTTGCTGGAAAAATGCAGCAGGTCAGGCAGCATCCAAGGGCATTTCAACTCCACTTAGCTGCACTCTCTCCATCTCCCTTAATTCCTTGCGAGATCAAGAATTTATCAATCTCTGCCTTGAAGACATTTAACGTCCCGGCCTCCACTGCGCTCCGTGGCAATGAATTCCACAGGCCCACCACTCTCTGGCTGAAGAAATGTCTCCTCATTTCCATTCTAAATTGACCCTCTCTAATTCTAAGGCTCTGCCCATGGGTCCTAGTCTCCCCGCCTAATGGAAACAAATTCCCAGCATCCACCCTTTCTTGCATTATCTTGTAAGTTTCTATTAGATCTCCCCACAACCTACTAAACTCTAATGAATACAATCCCAGGATCCTCAGCCGTTCATCATTAACACTTGAAGTCAGTTCCTGCACCTCCAATGGCTTCTCTCGGCATATAGTTCATGTATCCATGTTCAGGTGAGCCGTTAGGAGAGCAACTTTTGAGAAGGGGAATGTTTTCTTGTTCTTCACTAGTTTTACAGTTTCAACACTTTCATGCTGCCTGACTTTCCTTCAGAAAACAGAACAATACAGTATTCCATATACATTTTATCTCAGCCTTCCCTCAGTCATAACACCCCTCTGAGGGCGGTTCGCAAAGCTTTCTTCTTTGAGATCTGCACCACTTTTTAAATAGAATTCAAAGTTCAAAAATGTGCTGTGTTAATTTTGAGGAATCTAGGATTTTACAACACAAAGGAGGCAATTGAGCTAAGTCATTCTGAAATTCTTCCTTCCTTCTCCTCTTTCTCTCCAAAGTTTGAATTCTCACACCTCTGCTGTCTGTTTCTAAACTCTCACTATCTCAAGGGTCTGTACATGGCTGCGCTTATCTGCATCAACATTCAACTGCTAATTATCAGTAAATTGTCTTTCTGCCGTTAAGATCATTTTTTTTATCATTGTTGCCATCTGACTTCTGAAACCTGAATTGGAATATATTTGTTCTCAGGATGGCTCAGGTGGCTCAGTGGTTAGCACTGCTGCCTCACAGCACCAGGGTCCCAGGTTCGATTCCAGCCTGAGGTGACTGTCTGTGTGGAGTTTGCACATTCTCCTCGTGTCTGCGTGGGTTTCCTCCAGGTGCTCCGGTTTCCTCCCACAGTCCAAAGATGTGCAGGTTAGGTGAATTGGCCATGCTAAATTGCCCATAGTGTTAGGTGCATTAGTCAGAGGGGAAATGGGTCTGGGTGGGTTACTCTTTGGAGGGTCGGTGTGGACTGGTTGGGCCGAAGGGCCTGTTTCCACACTGTAGGGAATCTAAGCAAGTTATGTTGCCTGAACTATATTTGTGCATCAGATTGATGGAAGATCTGTAGTACTGTACGTATATTTTGAGTATTCCACTGTTGTTATGATAATCAAATTGCCAAAAGTTTCTACTGTTTACAGACCTTGACCAGGTACACTGACATTTATCAGCACTGTTGTCAAGCTGAGATTGAAAGCACCCAGCAACGTGAATCTCCATTGTAAACTATTGAGTCATGTTGTAGGTGGATATGAGTTTTGATTTAGAATAAAATTGTTACATCTTTTGTTGGAGCAACTGCAGTGATGGAAATTAATTTAAGTCATGAAAAAGCACTGTAATGGTTATTCCAAATCTTAGTGAAGTCATTATTTATTTGACATACAAAAAGGAAGGAAGTGTAGGAGATTGGCACAAGTTTCTGAGGGGCTTTGTTTCTGAACATGGGGAAATTTAGATTCACCTTAATAATTTACCTTAGAGTTCTCAAATTGGTTGAACATGGGATTGATAGAATGACCCTTTTTTAATTTGTGATGTTAAGAAAAAGGAATCTTGCATGCTTTGGGAGGGGTATGTTGGCATTCTAGGGCATGTTAACATAAAAAAGGAGGAGATGTTTGGCACTTTGAGAAGCATTAAGCTAGATTAAGTCCCCAGTGCCTGGTGTGATCTATCCTAGAATGCTAAGAGAGGCAGGTGAGGAAACTGCATTCTCTTTAGTCACAGGAGAAGACCCAGAGGACTGGAATTAGACAACATTGTTATTTTGTTTAAGAAGGACAAAGAGATAATCTGGGAAATTAAAAGCTGGAGAATATGATATCAGTGGGAGGAACTGATCAGAGAAGACTCTTAGGAATAGGATTTACTCATATTTGTAAAAAATCTGGTCTTATTAACCATAGGCAACATGGCTTTGTGAAGGGAAGGTGGTGTATCACAAACTTGATGAGCTTTTTTGAGGAAGTGACAAAGACGATTGATGAGAGCAGGGCAGTGGATGTTAGCTATATGAATTTTTAGCAAGGCCTTTGACAAGGTCACTCATGGCAGGGTGATACAAAAGGTGAAGTCACACGGGATCTGTGGTTAGTTGGTAAGATGAACACAGAACTGACCTAGTCATAGAAGACAGAGAGTAGCTCTGGAAGGGCATTTTTCTGACTGGAGATCTGTAACCAGTGGTCTTCTATTGAGGTCAGTGCTGGGAGCCCAGTTGTTTGTAATATATATATAAATGATTTGGCAGAGATTGTAGGTGGCCTAACAAGTAAGTTTGTGGACAACACATAGAGTGGGGGAGCTGTGGATAGTGAGGAGGATTATCAGAGGATACAAAAAGATAGGCTGGAGACTTGGGCAGAGAAATGACAGATGAAGTTAAATGCAGACAAATGTGAGGTGATGCATTTGGGCGATCTAATGTGGGAGGAAACTATACAGTAAATAGCAGGAGTCTTCATAGCATCAACATCCAGAGGGATCTAAGTATACTGGTCAACAGCTCCTTGAATGTGGCAACACAAGTGGGTAAGGTGGTCAAGGAGACATATGGCAAGCTTGCTTTCATTAGTTGGGACATAGAGTATAAAAATTGGCAAGTCATGTTGCAACTGTGTAGAACTTCAGTTAGGCTACATTTGAAGTATTATGCACTGTTCTGGTTGCTATACTACCAGAAAGGTGTGGAGACTTTGGAGAGACTGCAGAAACAGTTTACCAGGATGTTACCTGGTTTGGAGGATATTAACTGTGAGGAGAGTTTGAACAGACTTTGTTTATTTTCACTTGAATGTCAAAGGAAGAGTGATGACCTGATGGAAGTTGACAAAATTATCAGACGCGTGGATAGTTGGAGTCTTTTTCCCTGGCTCAAAATGTCTATTACTAGCAGACATAGGTTGAAGATGATAGGGGTAAGTTTAAAATAGATGTGGGAGATGGGTTTTTTTAAACAGAAGGTGGTAAGTGCCTGGGAATGCGCTACCTGAGGAGGTGTGAGAGGCAAATACAATAGCAATTTTTAAGAAGCTTTTTGTCATATATATGAATAGGCAGAGAATAGGGGGATACAGTTAGTGTAGAGGCAAATGGTTTTTAATTTAGAATGGCATCATGTGTTGGCGCAGGTTGGAGGGTCAAAGGGCCTGCTCTTGTACAGTATTGTTCTTTGTTTTTTGTTTACATCACTGTGGATGAATTGACTAGACTACATTTGAAAAAAAAAACTAACTATTTAAATAATTTCTTTCATAATTTAACCACAAGCAAATTTTGACTTGATGTATTGTTAACCATCCAGTTTTGTTCACCTACATTTCCAAACTGTATTTCAAACTCTTCAAAGAAGTTCAGTATTGGGGAATGTTTTCAGTGCAAAATACTTGGCTACACAATTACAATCTTCCTCGTAACCAAGCTGTTCCAGTAAAGTTACAACGCTGGTATCTTCCCAACAAAGTGGAAAAATGCCCAATTATGTTCTGTACATAAAAAACAAAACAAATCCAACCCAGCCAATTTCCAGCCCATCAGTCTACTCTCAATCATCAGTAAAGTGATGAAAGAGTCATCAACAGCACTGCTCAGCAATAACCTGCTGAGTGATGCTCAGTTTGGATTACACCAGGGCGGCTCAGCTCCTGACCTCATTACAGTCTTGATTCAACCCTGGACAATAGAGCTGAATTCCGGATATGAAGTTAGGGTGACTGCATTTGACCATACATGGTATCAAGGAGCTCATAGCCAAACTCGAGTCAGTGGAATCAGAGGAAAACGTCTTCATTAGTTGGACTCATACCTGGCACATAGGAAGGTGCTTGTGTTTGTGGGAAGTCAGTCATCTCGGCTCCAGGACGTCTCTGCAGGGGTTCCTCAGCATAGCGTCCTTGGCCCAACCATCTTCAGCTGCTTTTCAATGACCTTCCCTCCATCATAACATCAGAAGTGGGGATGCTCGTCAATGATTGCACAATGTTCAGCACCATTCACGACTCCTCAGATACTGAAGCAGTTCATGTTCAAAAGCAGCAAGGCCTGGATAATACAAGTGGTAAGTAATTTTAACACCACATAGATGCCAGGTAATTACCGTCTTTATCAAAAGAGAATCTAATCATTGTCCCTTGACATTCAATGGCATTACTACCTCTGACTCCTGCACCCCCCAACATTCCAGGAGTTACCATTCTCAGAAGCTGGACTGGACTAGCTATATAAATACAGTGGCTACAAGAACAGGTCAGAGGCTAGGAATCCTGCAGTGAATAATTAGACTCCTGATTTTCCAAAGCCTATCCACCATCTTCAAAACATAAGTCAGGAATGTGATGAAATACTGTCCAAATGTTTGGATGAATGCAGCTGCAACAACACTCTGGAAGCTTTGCACCATCCAGGTTAAAGCAACTTGCACTACATCCACAATCTCCACATTCACAACTCTAGCACCAACACTCAGCAGCAGTAGTGTACCCTTTGCAGAGGTACTGCAGAAATTCACCTCGGACTCCTTAGACAGCACCATCCAAAACTACAATAATTTCTATCCGGCAGGGCCAGGGTAGCGGATATATAGACACACCAGCACTGCCAAGCCATTCAAAATCCTCGCTTGGAAATATATCCTTCAGCGTTGCTGGGTTAAAACCCTGGAGCTCCCTATCTAACAGCGTTAAGGAGGTATCTGCACCAAATGGATGACAACAGTTCAAGAAGGCAGCTCAATACCACCTTCTCAAGGGAAATCAGGAATGGGCAATAAATGTTGATTGAGCCAACATTACCCACATCCCATGTATTAATGAAACAAAATCATAGCTTGAATGTGATTACGTTTGTGCTAGTCTCTGGAGAATTGCTGTTTACGGGGACTTCTGTTTTACTTCAGATTGGCATTTTGGAGATCAGTGCTTCTGAATCATAGAGACACCCAATTATCAACTGACACTGACCTATTTCATGAATATTTCTGTTTGCTTAACCAAGGTTTCTCAGCTTGGTGACCTCTAGCCAGTTTCTGGACCACCTCTGGAATTCTCTCCAAAGATAGCCCTTGGCCCCCTATATGTCCCACCTGATGCCAGCACAGCAGCCCTGCTTGCAAGGGAAAAGCTGATACCTTGAACAAGTTGAAAACTAATGAATATTAACCTCCCTCAATTAGGACAATTTCACACTCCAGTTTACTGTGACTTTATTTTGAAATGACTCCTTTGAATAGCTAAATGGATTTGATTAGTTGTTTATCTGCATTTTAATGTACTCAAGAATGGTAGATCCCATTTAAAATTGACTCTGAAGAGATCAAGTACATTGTATTCCTTGTGTAGATTCATTTTAATTCACTGTAGTGTAATTTGTCATCATTAATGTCAACTCTGAAACAAACTGTTTGTGTCAATACAATGGTAACTGATCTTTTGAAAGTGAGGTTTTAAGTTTTCAGTTGCAAATCTGTCTGCTCATTCAGTAGGATTGAGAAAGGATGCTTGCACTGATTTGAGGTATGAAAAAGAGTGGCTTATTATAAGTTAGTTAATTCTGAATGCAATAGCACATAAGATAAAACGTTGCTATATATTGACTTTTTTTTCCTGTTACATTGAATTGAAATTCAGATTCTGGTCAGCGGAGTTTCTACCTTAGTCACCTTTTATTCAGTTTTATTTTAGTTATATCCCTGATAAAATGTTTATTAGTTATTTTCATTGTGATATACTCATTTTAGTTGTAGATGAATAAAGCTGTTTGCTTAGCAGTATTTGATATTATGTTTCCTTTACAGTTACCTTTTTTACATTAATCCATGGGTGCATAGTCCTGGAATAGAAATCCGTTTTCAGGGTCTACTTCAAGGAAGTCGATATCTTGAATGCATGTTTGCAGTGGGGAGTCTTGTTTGCCAACAGTGTGTTAGAAATTTTCCAATATTTAATGCTGCACTACAGGGTACAATCAAATAACAAGCCACAAGCACTTGAAATTGGGAACAATGTGAAATGCTGCTGGTAGACTATATTGCTAATCCTGGATGTTCTATACAGTTATGATGGAAGTATTTTTACCAAGAGCATATAGTCTAAAATGAATGAAATTTGTAGGTTTGCCCCAGACTGAAGATTGTACAATTGGCACGATTGTTATACAACATTGGTCTTTCTTATGTTCCAGAAAACCGGTATTGTTAGCATCCATACCACCAAAAAAGGTTTCTTCTGCTCTCGAATTGCAGCAGAGTTTTAAATGTGTGTACAAAGAACTTGCTAATAGTTTCACTACAAGTGGCAAACAGGCGATGTCCCCAATGACATTGATTCAGTGCTACTAAATTAATTGCAAGTCAGTAGTCTACTCAGTCAATTGCAAATTGACTTGGTCGATTTTCTCCTAAAAGGTAATGACAAATGGTTAGTGTGATCCTTACTCCTTGTGTTTCTACGTTTCATCAAAGTAACACGGTTGTGTACCAAAATATTCTACCACAAAAACAAGCTTGAGAGTATATATGAGCATATTGGTTCCTCTTTGAAGATGGCAAGCGTTATTGCAGGTGACCAAGTATCCTTTAAACTACATAAAGACATCTATTATTGATGCTGTTTTCTGGAGATCACCATGTGGCTGCATGGACCACGCCTTCCTTATATCCCAAACATCGGATAGTGTGCCTGTACTTGATCACAATTCCTTCAGTTTTAGAATACACATGGACAAAGACAAGAGTGGAAATAAAGGAATAGTGTTACATTTGCAGGAAGGCCAACTATACCAAAGTTTGGCAATATAGATTGGGAGCAGCTGTTTGAAGGGAAATCCGCATTCGATATGTGTGAGGCTTTTAAAGAGAGGTTGATTAGAGTTCAGGAGAGATCTGTTCCTGTGAGATAGAAATGGCAAGATTAGTGAACCATGGATGACCAGTGAAATTGTGAGACTAGCTAAGAGGAAAAAGGATGCATAAGGTCTAGGGCCTGATGATAGATGAAGCTTTGGAAGAATCAGGCAACTCTCTCTGTGTGGAGTTTGTACACTCTCCCCATGTCTGCGTGGGTTTCCTCGGGGTGCTCCGGTTTCCTCCCACAATCCAACAATGTGCAGGTTAGGTGGATTGGCCATGCTAAATTGCCCATAGTGGTAGGTGAAGGGGTAAATGTAGGGGAATGGGTCTGGGTGGGTTGCGCTTCGGCGGGTCGGTGTGGACTTGTTGGGCCGAAGGGCCTGTTTCCACACTGTAAGTAAGTAATCTAATCTATTCTAATATCGGGAATAAGGGACCAATCTGAGACGAGGAATTAAGAGGGCTAAAAATATATCCTTGGTGAGCAGGGTTAAGGAAAACCCCAAAACCTTTTATTCATATATAAGGAGCAAGAGGGTAACTAGGGAAAGGGTTGGCCCACTCAAGGACAAAGGAGAAAAGATATGCATGGAGTCAGAGAAAATAGGTGAGATTCTTAATGAGTACTTTGTGTCAGTCTTAACCAAGGAGAGGGATATGGCGGATGTTGAGGTTAGGGATAGGTCTTTGATTACTCTAGGTCAGGTCAGTATAAGGAGGGAGGAAGTGTTATGTATTCGAAAAGGCATTAAGGTGGCATTAAGGTCCAAATGAGATCTATCCCAGGTTGATGGGGGAAGCGAAAGAGGAATTAGCTGTGGCTTTAACAGATATCTTTGCAGCTCCCTGGAACACAGGGGAGGTCCCAGAGGAGTGGAGAATTGCTAACATTGTCCCCTTGTTTAAGAAGGATAGCAGGGATAATCCAGGCAATTACAGACCTGTCAGCCTGACATCAGTGGTAGGAAAGCTTCTGGAGAAGATACAAAGGCTTAGGATATATACCCATTTGGAAGAAAATGGGCTTATCAGTGATAGGCAGCATGGTTTTGTGCAGGGAAGGTCATGTCTTCCAAACCTAATAGAATTCTTTGAAGAGGCGAAAAAATTGATTGATGAGGGAAGGGATGTAGATGTCATATACATGGACTTTAGCAAGGCGTTTAATAAGGTTACCCATGGTAGGCTGATGAAAAAGGTAAAGTCGCATGGAGTCCAGGGTGTTCTAGCTAGACGGCTAGAGAACTGGTTGGGCAACAGGAGACAGAGAGTAGTAGTGGAAGGATGCTTCTCAAAATGGAGATCTATGATCAGTGGTGTTCCATAGGGATCCATGCTGGGATCACTATTGCTTGTGATATACATAAATGATTTGGAAGAAGGTGTAGGTTGCCTCATTAACAAGTTTGTGGATGACACTAAGATTGGTGGAGTAACAGATAGTGAAGAGGACTAATGAATTTTGAGAAGATGTGTAGCTCAGGTTGAGGTTCTGGATGTAGGTTTGCTTGCTGAGCTGGAAGGTTCATTTTCAGACATTTTGTCACCATACTAGGTAACCATACTAGTCAAGAGGACTGGCAGAGAATACAGCAGAACATAGATAGATTGGAGTGTTGGGCAGAGAAATGGCAGATGGGATTCAATCCATATAAATGCAAGGTGATAAATTTTGGAATATCCAATTCAAGAGCAAACTATACAGTAAATGGAAAGGTCCTGGGGAACGTTAATGTACAGAGAGATCTGGGTGTTCAGGTCCATTGTTCCCTGAAGGTGGCAACACAGGTCAGTAGAGTGGTCAAGGAGGCATATGGCATGGTTTCCTTCATCAGACAGGGTATTGAGTACAAGAGTTGGCAGGTCATGTTGTAGTTGTATAAGACTTTGGTTCGGCCACATTTGGAATACAGCATACAGTTCTGGTTGCCACATTACCAAAAGGACGTGGATGCTTTGGACAGAGTGCAAAGAAGGTTCACCAGGATGTTGCCTGGTAAGGAGGGTGCTAGCTATGAGGAGAGGTTGAGTAGATTATTTTCATTGGAAAGAAAGAGGTTGAGGGAGGTGCCTGATTGAGGCCTACAAAATCGTGAGAGGTGTAGACAGGGTGGATAGCAAGAAGCTTTTTTCCCAGAGTGAGGGACTCAATTACTAGCGGTCATGAGTTCAAAGTGAGAGGGGAAAAGCTTAGGAGAGATATACGTGGAAAGCTCTTCACGCATAGGATGGTGGGTGCCTGGAAAGCGTTGCCAGCGGAGGTGGTAGGGGCAGGAACGATAGTGTCACTTAAGATGTATCGAGACAGATACATGAATGGGCAGGGAGCAGAGGTGTCCAGATCCTTAGAAAATAGCTGGCAGATTTAGATAGAGAATCTGAGTCAGTGCAGGCTTGGAGGGCCAAAGGGCCTGTTCCTGTGCTGTACTGTTCTTTGTTCTTTAATGTTTTGGCTGGCATTCCTAGGATATTCAAATCTATGTCACTGCTGGCATTCATTGCATTCGCTAGTTTTTGTGTTCATATTTTTATACAGTCTCAACTTATTAATGATGTGCTTCTGCTGTTAGAAACAAGTTGAGTTTCCTTGGCATTTTGCTCCTTTTGCTCATGGGATGTGGGTGTTACTGGCTAGGCCAGCATTTATTGCCCATCGTTAATTGTTCATCTTGAGCCACTGCAGTTCTTGCGGTGCAGTGACACCCACAGTTTGTTAGGAAGGGAATTCCAGGAAGTTGAGCGAACGACAGAATTGGAATAGTGATATAGTCCCAGGACATGGTGGTGTGTGCCATGGAGGGGAACTTGCAGGTAGCAGTGTTCCCATGTCAAGGCTTGGTAGTATTATTCCAGGCTTTCCAGCCGCTGATGTCACCCTTTTGTTATTCATTCATTCATTCATTCTTGAGGGATGGATGTCACTGGCCAGGCCACTATTTTAGGGCTGTTCTCTCAGTGGAGAGAGATGACTGGCAGTGATTCAACCTGAGGGTCACCACAGCTCAGGTGAGGGGAGAGGTTGAGATGGAAAACCCTTCTTGGTAACATTCAGCCATGCTATTGGCAGCATTCTGCTTTGCAAACCAGACATCTAGCCAACTGAGCTAACCACCCCCAAGTAGGAAGGTTTTTAATAATTTTTTTTCTGTATTCATTTCACGGGATGAGGGCGTCGCTGGCTAGGCAGCATTCATTACCCATCCCTAATTGCTCAGTGGGTGGTTAAGAGTCAATCACGTTGCTGTGGGTCTGGAGTCACATGTAGGCCAGACCAGGTAAGGATGGCATTAGTGAACCAGATTGGTTTTTCCAACAATTGGCAATGGATTCATAGTCCTCATTGGACACTTAATTCCAGATAAGTATTTGTTATGTCACTACACAAAGCGATCAGACCAACTCTTCCACCTCTTGTGTGTGACAAATTATCTCATAGCTATTTCCTAGAAAGCCTGTTCTAAATGGTTATGACAAAAATGTGTCATTCCTTCCTTCTTGCTCAGGTAGTTGTTAAGAGTTTCCTTGTACTTCTTACCACTGCGCTTGTTCATCTCATTCGTAATCAGCACACAATTTACAATCAGTTTGAAGTTGAAATGTGAGTGGACATGACTGATCTAACACTCATTCAGGTTTCAGCCGTGGTGTGGTATGGGGTCATTATAAGGATCTGTAAAATCAAATTTGAGGCAGCACTTGTATTGGAGTCCTTAGTACTGACAGGAATAAAGCATAGATGCATAAACTATAGCAACAATGGCAATATTTTCCTGGAAAAAAGAACCACATTGCCAATTAGTTTTGCCTGGCTGCACTAGGTCAAACACAAGAATGCCAAATTTCAACAGTCACAGCAATTTATACTACAGGAGAAAGGGGGCTACTTAGATGGCAAGTCCACTCTGATGTTATCATTTTATGTACCGCTCAGTAATTATTATAAAGCTTACGATCTATGAGAGAAAAGGACAGTCCATTCACATCCATAAGCGCACAGATGTCTTAACATCTTCCATGTTCCCTCAGTGGAGAGCATTTCTCGATTTTGTTTTAATTGTCTACTGTTACTTGTTTTGATATTGATTGAGAATATTTTAAAAACACACCGTTCACTGGCCTCTATTTCTCTCCACATTCTTCAGAGATAGGATTGTTCACGAGAACGGTGGCCGAAACTATGTTTTTAAGTGTGTGTTCAACGTTTTTTTTTATTGCTTTGACAGCTGCACACAACATGCACGACAGCAGCCCAGAGCCGGCAAAGCACCAAGAACCTGAGGATGTGCCTGACAGACGTGCCTTTGAGGAGTCGGACAGTCCAGGTGAAAACCCTTCAAAGATAAATGCGAAATGCAGTGACAAATATGACATGAGGTTGACTGCGGAAGCAGAGAGCACCTTGACATCTTCATGTCCCTGCGACTGCAGTAAAGCACAGCAGAACGTAGACATCTAATTCTGGACGGTCAAAGGCGACTTACATCTCTAACCATTTGTTTTTGCAATTCTCCATTTTGCTTCCCCTCTATTCTGCAAACTGGGCTTTCTCAAGTCCCTATATACTCTGTGCCCGATTCATTTATTTTATATACGGGCTGTTTATAAATATATATATATATATATATATATTTGATTCATCCTCTCTAAGGCCTGTCAAACTAGCAAAGAGATTTCCAAATCTTGCAGCCAATTCTGACAGGGGGCAGCTGCAAAGACTTCCCCAATCCATCCCAAAGGAGCCCGGCTGAGATTTAATTTTCGGTGAAAGGGTGCAGTTTGAAAACCATGTCAGGTCCCCCAGGTCATCTGCAAACTCAGATTGGACCCATGGCAGCAGGATTATCTTTCACCGCACTCCGCTCGGCCGAGATTCTCGCAGAGTTTGACGGCTGCAGTGATGGCTGCTGACTTTCAACATTTGTCTCTCTATCCCACCCAGCCCCCTCTTTCTTTTTCCACTAAAACTTTAACCTGATTTGTACGCAGTGGGAAGGGAATTGTGCGTGTGCTCCTTGTGGTTTGATTTTATGCACTTATTGGTGTAACATCAAAATGGAAGGTCTGTTTAATGCCGTGTGTCCATCAGGTTCTGAAGCTGACGTGAAAGAGCAAAGCAAAACAAAATGAATTTTTTTTTTGTTGAGTCGCTGTTCCCATATCTAAATATGTCTTTCCTTGTAAAATGGAAACCCTCTTGAGATTTCTCTACTGGTCTCATTGGTTTCCACAGAGAATATGTGGCTTTGTTGCCATGGATACATCGTTTTCTCCAAGAATTGCTTGTATTGATCTGTCGATAGGCGTGAAGGACTAGTCTTGTGTGAAGCACATAGGGGGTGTGGCAGCTTCATAAATGACCAGAGGTCGGATATTAGCTCATGACAAACATTTGGGTGGAAAGAAAGGGAACCTTTTTTTAAAATTTTGCTTTCTGAACTTTTGTGCTCGCTACATTGTGTGTTTATTCCTGCTTTCCCCCCCCCAAAAAAAAACTCAAAGAAACTTGTTAGTCGCTTGTCATGTCAGATCCTCACTGTTTCTCCTGACACAGCTGTCAGCACTGCAGCCCGCAATATGTGGGGATGTGCAGCAAAGAAGAGGCCCCATGAATTATTTATCGCGGCACCTCGGCTTGCAATCCCGTGACAAGAAATTAAGATAACTTGGAAGAAAACGTCAACTGACCCAAAACGTGATCGAGGCTCTCCTAATCACTGGGCTGCTGCTGGAGTGATGAATGTGATGGTGGAGGGAAGTAGAGGCTGGTGGGCAGATGAGTGAGGTAGTGGTGGTGGCTGACTCAATAGCTTGAGGGATAGACCAGGCGAAAGTGAGGACTGCAGATGCTGGAGGTCAGAGTCTAGATTAGAGTGGTGCTGGAAAAGCACAGCAGGTCAGGCAGGCAGCATCCAAGGAGCAGGAAAATCGACATTTCGGGTGAAAACCCTTCATCAGGAATAGGGATAGACCAGTCCAGTCTGCAGCCTGAGATCGTGAGCCCCACATGGTCTGTGCGAAGGCTTGGGACGTAAGATTAGATTAGATTACTTACAGCGTGGAAACAGTCCCTAAGGCCCAACAGGTCCACACCGACCCTCCGAAGAGCAACCCACCCAGACACATTCCCCTACATTTACCCCTTCACCTAACACTACAGGCAATTTAGCATGGCCAATTCACCTAACCTGCCCATCTTTGGACTGTGGGAGGAAACCCACACAGTCACTGGGAGAACATGCAAACTCCACACAGACAGTTGCCCGTGGAGGGAATTGAACCGGGATCTCTGGCGCTGTGAGGTAGCAGTGCTAACCATTGTACCACTGTATCACCATGCAGCCCAATAAAGGGAAAAGGGACAGCTGGTGAGGGAACCAAAAACACAGGGATAGTGTGGAGGACTTGCAGGATCGGTTTTAGCTATTAGGGAGTAGATTGAAGGCAGCACCTGCCCAGGGTAGTAATCCTAGAAATAATAACTGTGTCACAAGTTAGGCAAAGACAGATGAGGGAGGTAATGCGTGGCTTGAGGGATCGTGAAGAAGGGAGGAGTATAGATTTTTGGGACATTGAGATCACTTTTGGGAAAGGAGAAAGTTCAAAGTTTGTGCGGCTGTTGGTTTGTGTGCTGTTATGAGTCCTAGGGGTCGCAGTAGTCTGGCTGTCAGTTCTGACAACCGGAAGCAGCAGGGACAGACCAATATAAACACCGGAGGAAACATCAAAGAAGCGCTTCGCAGGAGGCTCCCAAGTACTGATGATGTCGCCTAGCCAGGGGACGAAACGTTTGCAACAAAAACTTCCAGCTCAGCGAACAGAACCACAACAAAGGAGAAAGTTGTTCAGGAAAGATGGGCTTCACCTGAGCAGAAAAGGAACTAATCTCCTAACTGAGAGCGTAACTACTCCAGTGGGGGTGGATTTAAACTTGTAAGGCATGGATTGGGGGGGAGGACTAATGGGCCGAGTTTTGGAGGTACATAGAAGGCAATTTGTGTGCCGTTATGAGTCCTAGGGGTCGCAGTAGTCTGGCTGTCAGTTCTGAGATGCTCCAGTGGGGTGGATTTAAACTTGTAAGGCGTGGATTGGGGGGGAGGACTAATGGGCCGAGTTTTGGAGGTACATAGAAGGCAAAAGAGCGAAGATCGGGAGCAAGGAAAAGCAAGAGATGGAAGGCTTGAGTGGTGACAGTGAACAAGGAAATGGTCACGTTCAAATGGGCAAGAAAGAGATAAGAGACAAAAACACTGCAGATGCTGGAATCCAAAACAAGCACGGGGCTGGAAGAACACAGCAAGCCAGGCAGCATCAGGAAGTGGAGAAATTGTCCAGGACTCCTGAAGAAGGATTTCGCCTGAAATGTTGACTTCTCCACCCCCTGATGTTGCCTGGCTAAGAAAGAAATAAGGGCAAGGTTAAATTGTATATTTGTAAATGCATGGAGTATCATGAACTGAATTGGGGAACTAGAAGCAGAAATTGTTCTAGGAAGATATGGCATAGTAACCTTGACAGACATGTGGCTCAAGTCAGAACAGGACTGGATACTAAACATCCTGCCCAGTTATAAGGCTTTTAGTAGAATCAGGGTGGGTAAAAGGGGAGGTGGTGCAGTATTCTTAGTCAACGATAGTATCATTGCCTTTGAACAAGATGCAGTTGCTAAAATAGTATCTATATGGTTGGAGATAAGAAACAGAAAAGCAGCAGAACCTTGTTGGGTTGTTATGATAGACCTCCAAACAGGAGGTCTATAATAAGAGGAGGAAAGGAAGGAGAAGGAAGTAGAAGAAAGTATTTGTTAGCAGATTGCGGAAATCTGCAGGGCAGGGATAGTTGTAAGTTGGTGAATTTAATTACCCTTGGGTAGACAGAGAAAAATGCACAGTGTGGGACGTGGAAGGGGAGACGTTCCTACAATGTGTGCAGGAGAACATTCCAGTCCAGTACATTACCAGTCCACCAGGCCAGAAACTTGCTGGATCTGCTCCTAGAAAATAAGGCAGGCTAAGTGGAGAATGTCAGAGTGGGGGAGCATTTGGAAAATAGTGATCATAATATAATAAGGTTCCATATTAAGTTGGAAAAGGATAAAAATCAGTTAATGATTAAAATCCCAGACTGGAAAAGGGTAGGTTTTAGGGGTCTAAAAGTTGAACTGGAGCAGGTACACTGGAAATGCATTTGGTAGATAAAACAGTGGAAGGAAAATGGGAGAATTTCAAAAGAGAAATGAATAGGTTAGAAGCAAGGTATCCATGAGAAATAAATATGGGGTATCTAAAGCTAGAGTGTCTTGAATGACTAAGGTTTTGATGAGAAAATAAGAAATTAAAAAAGAGGCATACAATAATAGTAGCACCAGAAACCAGGAAGAGAATCTCAAATGCAGGAGAGGGGTTAAAGCCAGAATAAGGAATGCTAAGAGGAAGTGTGAGAAAGGAATGGGACGCTGTGCTCAACAAATGATAAAATGTTCTTCATATTAATTAGTGAAGGATAGAAAGGAGTCCCTAAGGAACGAACAGAGAAAGCTGCTCACTGAAGCAAAGGGTATGGCAGATGTACTAAATGAGTACTTTACTTCTGTCTTTACCAAATTAGAAGATAGAAACAATGGCCCAAGTGAAAATGTGGGTGTTGAGCAACAGAGCAGTTTAGTAATAGATAAAGGAGAGGTACTAAAAAGGTTGGCAGCACTCCAGGTACAGAAGTCACCAGACCTGGATGGGATGCATCCTAGGTTGCTGAGAGAGGTAAGGGAGCAAATTGCAGAGCCATTGACAGAAATTTTCCAGACTTCTCAGAACACAAGATTTGTTCCGGGGGCTGGAGGATTGAAAATGTCATGCCATTGTTTAAGATAAGGGCAAAGGATAACCCAAGAAACTACCGACCTGTCAGCTTGACATCAATAGTGGGAAATTGATGGAGGCCATAATGCAGGATATGGTAAATATATAATGTACTTAGAGAAAAATAAGTTAATACTAGGGTCAACATGGCTTTCTCAAAGCCAGGTCATGGCTGAGAAATTTAATTGATTTTATTTAATGAGTTGACCACATTTGGAGTATTGTGTTCAGTCCTAGGCACTTTTATTTAAGGAAGGATGAAGTGGATGAAGGTAGTACTGTGGATGTTGTATATTTGGACTTTCAGAAAGTATTGATATGGTGCCACGTGGCAGATTAGTTAGCAAATTAGAAATGTTTGGGATTGGTGGGTCTTTGGCAGCATGGATTAGAAGTTGGCTAAAAGATAGAAATGGGCAATTCTCGAAGTAGAAATGAGTTGAAAGCCATGTTCTCCAAGGATTGGTGTTGCGATCCTTGCTTTTTCTGATTTATATCAAGGATTTGATAATCAGTGTTGAGTGAAAAGTCTCTAAATTTGTAGATAATGCAATGCTAGAGAGCATAGTGAATTGTGGAGATGATGCTGAGTGATTTCAGAGGGACACTGACAAGACGGCCAAATAGGCAAACAGCTGGCAGATGAATTTCAATACAGAGAAATGTGAGGTAATACATTTTGAAAAAACAAATATAGAGAGACAATGCAGGCTCAATGGTACAACTCTGAGGGGAGTACAGGAGCAGAGGGACCTCAGGGTTCATGTGCATGATTCTCTGAAGGTGGCCAGGCAAATTGAAACAGTTGTTAAGAAGGGATATAGAGTCATAGAGATGTACAGCATGGAAACAGACCCTTCGGTCCAATCTGTCTATGCCAACCAGATATCCCAACCCAATCTAGTCCCACCTTCCAGCACCCAGCCCATATCCCTCCAAACCCTTCCTATTCATATACCCATCCAAATGCCTCTTAAATGTTGCAATTGTACCAGCCTCCACCGCATCCTCTGGCAGCTCCTTCCATATATGTACCACCCTCTTCATGAAAAAGTTGCCCCTTAGGTTTCTTTTATATCTTTCCCCTCTCACCCTAAACCTATGCCCTCTAGTTCTGGACTCCCCGACCCCAGGGAAAAGACTTTGCCTATTTATCCTATCCATGCCCCTCATAGTTTTGTAAACCTCTATAAGGTCACCCCTCAGCCTCCGACGCTCCAGGGAAAAACAACCCCACCCTGTTCAGCCTCTCCCTGTAGCTCAAATCCTCCAACCCTGGCCAAATCCTTGTAAATCCTTTCTGAACCCTTTCAAGTTTCACAACAACTTTCCGATAGGAAGGAGATGAGAATTGCATGCAATATTCCAACAGTGGCCTAACCAATGTCCTGTACAGCTGCAACATGACCTCCCAACTCCTGTACTCAATACTCTGACCAATAAAGGAAAGTATATCAAACACCTTCTTCATTATCCTACCTATCTGCGACTCCACTTTCAAGGAGCTATAAACCTGCACTCCCAGGTCTCTTTGTTCAGCAACATTCCCTAGGACCTTACCATTAAGTGTATAAGTCCTGCTAAGATTTGCTTTCCCAAAATGCAGCACCTCACATTTATCTGAATTAAACTCCATCTGCCACTTCTCAGCCCATTGGCCCATCTAGTCCAGATCCTGTTGTAATCTGAGGTAACCCTCTTCGCTGTCCACTACACCTCCAATTTTGGTGTCATCTGCAAACTTACTAACTGTACCTCTTATGCTCACATCCAAATCATTTATGTAAATGACAAAAAGTAGAGGACCCAGCACCGATCCTTGTGGCACTCCACTGGTCACAGGCCTCCAATCTGGAAAACAACCCTCCACCACCACCCTCTGTCTTCTACCTTTGAGGAGACCTTGGGTTATAAATAGAGGCATAGAGTTTAAAAGCAAGCAAATGATGCTCTACCTGTAATCAGACCACATTTGGAGTAGTATGTTCAATCCTGGGCACTTTTATTTAAGGAAGGATGTTAAAGCCCTTGAGAGAGTGCAAAGGTGACTTACTAGAATTATACCAGGAATGAGGGATTTTAGATGCAAGACAAGATTAGAGAAATCGGATTTATTCTCCTTGGAGCAGAGAAGATTCAAAGGTGAGCTTATTGTGTTGTTCAAAATGATGAAGAATTTTGATTGGTAAAGAAGGCTACTCTGTTTCCACTAGTTAGTATGTCAGTAACTAGGCGTCACAATTTCATGATTGTCAGGCAAGAGAGCTAGGACTGACAGGAAGAGAGTTGTTGTTTACCCCGAGAGTTATTAGGATTTGGAATGTGTTGCCTAAGAGAGTGGTGAAAGTGGATTCCACAGGAAGTTTCAAAAGAGAGCTGGATATATTTTGATAGTGACAAATTTAGAGTTTTACAGAGATAGGGCTGGACAATGGAAATAGCTAGGGAGCTCTCTCTCAGGAGCCAGTACAGACATAATAGGTCAAATGGCCTCCTTCTATGATTCTAAGTCACATTTTCTCAATCTGTATATTCATACATGAAGAGACTTCAATTGGAGAGTTCCATATAGCCAAGATAGCAACAATAACACATTCCATGTGGCAATTGTTTTGTTTGCTATGACTTCCCATGCAGTTTATTTAGGTTTTATGGGTATTAAAATGATGAAACATGGCCCATTATTTATGGAGAAAGGTCATAGAATCATAGAGTTATACTGCAAGGAAACAGAACCTTCGGTCCAACTTGTCAATGCCAACCAGATATCCTAAACTGATTGATTCCCATTTGCCTGCATTTGGCTTAGATCCCTCGAAACTTTTCCTAGCCATGGATCAGTCCAAATGTCTTTTAAATGTTGCCATCTCCTCTGGCAACTCATTCCATACACACACTACCCTCTGTGAAAAAGTTGCCTCTCAGGTCCCTTTTAAATCTATCCTGTCTCACCTTAAACCTATGCCCTTTAGTTTTTCACACCCCTAATCTGGGAAAAAGACTTTGGCTATTCACCCTATCCATGCCCCTCATAATTTTATAAACTTCTATAAGATTACCCTTCAGCCTCCGACACTCCAGAGGAAATAGCCCCAGCCTATTTAGCCTCTCCCTACAACTCAAGCCATCCAACCCTGGCAACATCCTTGTAAATCTTTTCTAAATCCTTTCAAGTTTTACAATGTCCTTCCTATAGCTGGGAGAACAGAAATGAATGCAGTATTCCAAAAATGGCCCAAGCAATGTCCTGTACAGCTGCTACATGACCTTCCAACTCCTATAATCAATGCACTGACCAATAATGGCAAGTATACCAAACACCTTCTTCACTATCCTATCTATATGTGACTTCACTTTCAAGGAACTATGTACCTGCTCTCCAAAGTCTCTTTGTTTGCCTTTCCAAAATGCAACATCTCACACTTATCTAAATTAAACTCCATCTGCCATTCCTCAGCCCATTGGCCCATCTGATAAAGATTCCATTGTACTCTGAGATAACCTTCTTTATTGTCCACTTACACCACCAATTTTAGTTTCTAGTGCAAATTTACTAACGATAATTCCTATATTCACATCCAAATAATTTACATAAATGAGGAAAAGCAGTGGACTCATCACCAATCCTTGCAGCACACCGCTGGTCACAGGCCTCCAGTCTGAAAAACAATCCTCTGCCAATACCCTCTGCCTCCTAACGTCAAGCCAATTTTGTATTCCGTTGGCTAGCTCCCCCTGGTTTCCAGGCAGTCTACTATGTGGAACTTTGTCGAAGACCTCGCTGAAGTCCATATAGACCGCGACCACCCCTCTGCCTTCATCAATCTTCTTTGTCACTTCTTCAAAAAACTTAATTAAATTAGTGAGACATGATTTCCCATGCACAAAGCCATGTTGACTACCCCTAATTAATCTTGCCTTTCCAAATGCATGTAAATCCTGTCCCTCAGAATCCTCTCTACCACTGACATCCTGCTCAAAAGGTGTGCTCCTTTGTGTCAGCCCATGACACAGCACCCCTGATCTGTGCAAGCAGCTCCTTGCACATAAGCTCTTAACAATGCAGGAGACCCTGTATTTGGACTGCTCTATTAAGTGCCACACCCTGCCCAAAATGGGCCTTGGATGATTTCTACCTCATAGCTTTTGAAAACCCACACATGCTCAATTCTTTCCAGCAAATGAATTTTAGTCAGAAAAGGCAATGTGAGTTTTATGCACCAAAATAATTGTTTGGCATGTCATGGCAAGCTTTCAAACAGTTGCCTAATCATCAGTGGAATCTGTCATACAACGACATGTAGAATTAATGTTCATCAGAACAAGAATACCAATGGCAGCTGAAATCCCAATACAGTTATGACAGCCGGTGATAGATTCTTCTGTTGTCATGGTGCTGTTCTTATGGCTTTGTCTGCCCCTGGGGGTAACTTTACAATTGGAAAGTCACACGTGCACTGCTTGTGATTTCTGACCATCTTCTCTGCTGGGATTATGGAATCATAAATTATCTCTTCTGTTCTGTTCTGCTTGGGGAAATAGGAGTTATGGGGAAGAAGTTAAAGTTTAATTAAAAATGCTGAAATGTATGAATTTAGCATGAGCACCGTTCAATTCACCAAAGAGTGGATTGGACAAGCTTGTGTCACCAGTGGATTCAATTGGAGCATGGGTCAGAGACATAGCTACAAAACTATCATGTTGGTTCCGCTAAACAACATTGGGTTAATCCTCCAATAATGAAAACCATCCGACATGACCTTATATTCCACATATTAAATTACAGATGACAAGTATGATTTCTTAAAAATAGATATAATCTGAGAGTGGTTATTCTGGCTTTGATAAATTATGTGGCCCAGGCACACCGAACTATTCAATTCAGTGAAAACGCATATTATTCTCCTCAAGCAATGTTCCACACTTGATACTCATTTCTGTTTCACATCATCTAGTGAAGCAAGAAAGAAACACATGCATTGCAAACCTTGGGTGACTTTATTTTAAAAGTCAGAAGCGAATTCAGAATGAATTCAAATCCAGAGGAATTGAATGAACTCTTCAGAGGAATTTACCGAACTAATTTTAACTAGTGGATCAAAATGCAACTTTAAATCCGTAAAATGATTCACAAGGCGCAATCCTCTATTAGATTTGACAGCCTGCTGTGAAATTGGGTGCTGATCCAGTGCATAGACTGATGTCAGACAGAAAAGCTGGTCACAGGTAAACCTGAGAAGCTGGTGGGGGCTTTCCCCTCAATCATGGGGCAGCAGTGCGACCTTGCCTCCAGCAGTGACCTGCTGAAACATTCAGAGCACCACCCAGAACAGTGGACACTATTGAGGCTTGGGAGGTGGCCAGCAGGTAGACTGAAACTATGGGCAGTCAAGGTTAAAGTGGTGCTGGAAAAGCACAGTAGGTCAGGCAGCATCCGAGGAGCAGGAAATTCGACATTTCGGGCAGGAGCCCTTCATCAGAGCAACTATGGGCCGATGGGCTAAAGAGTCTTCTCTGTGCTGTATGACCCTGTCACTCTACAGCGCCATGACAATGGGCAGAATTTAAGGAGGTCTTTCAGAATGGGTTGGAAGCCCCCAGTGGGGATTGTGTGGATTCTGTAAAATGGTGGGGTAGAGGGCCCCTCAGCCACAGATGCAGACAGCTCATTAAACTGTGGCAGTCTCACCATGGACTCACTCTGTGTCCTTTAACTCTGTCTCTGAGCTAGCCACCCTTACCTCCCCCCCCCCCCCTACTCTGCTGTGCCAATTGTGTGGATTTTCCCCTGTGATATTGAACCCATCTTACCTTCTTTCAAGGGCACCGTTCAGTGCAATTGCTCCTATGTCAGTGCAGTACTCACAATTGCCAACAGGAGCAGTAGTGCACCTGGGACTGAGGAGCTGCCAATAAGCCAGCAGCTCTTGGAAACAGGAGCTCATCTCGTAAAGGAAGGGCAGTCCTGACTCCAGCTGGATGATGGGCAGTAAATTCACCTAGTGTTGTTGGTCTCCGATCTCCCAACCTGGCATTGGGGACACTGCGAACCTGAAACAATTCAGCACAATTACTGCATCCAAAACAAAGGGAACAAATGAGAGTTGAGGGTCCTTTCACAAAATGAAAACTCAGAGGTTTAACTGTTTACGATTTGGTTTTGCGTTCTCCAGAATGAAACACGAAGGGCTGTACATTTTTACTTTGCTTCACTGTAGCCAAGCTCTTAGAAGATGGTGTACCCTTTTGGACACTTCACTTAGTACATGCAGCTACATTTCCAGTATATCACACCTTTCAACCACACCAGATGTCTCAAAAAGTGCTCCACAGCCAATGAAATGTGTTTGCTGTTAAAATGTAAGGGAATATAAAGAGATTGCAGACTTATTTTCATAATATGCAATAGGAAATCAGTTTTTGATCTCCTTTCTTGAAAAAGGACTTAATTCTGTTTGAGGGTTCTGGTGGTACAGTGGCAATGCCCCTACTTTAGAACAAGAAGGCCTGGGCTCATATCCCACCTGATCCTGTTGTGTGTAATAGCATCACTGAACCAATTATTTAGAAAAATCCAGAATTGCATTTGAAATAGTGCAGAGGAGTTCACTTGACTCACTCTGAGTTTAAGGCAATATCCCTTGAGAAAGGCTTGGATGGACTGAGCCTGTATCTGTTAGAGATAAGAGGAATGGGATGTGATCTGACTACAACATATAAGATCCTGAGGGGACTTGATAGAACAAATACTGAAAAGATGTTTCCTGTATTGGGCGAGTCTAGAACTAGAACACACAGTTTGGTTGCCCAATTTTACAAAGTGGAGAGGGTTCAGAAGAGATCTACCAGGATGTTACCGGGTTTGGAAGCTTTGAGTTAGAAAGAAAGTCTGGATAGATTAGGACTTTTTTCACTGGGGTAAAGGAAGTATATAAAATCATGAGGGGTTAAAGATAGGGTTAATGGTAGTTGTCTTTTACCTAGAATGGGGGGTGGTGGTTACAAGAATAGAGGGTGCATTTTTAAGGTTAGAGGAGAGAGATTTAAAAAAGACAAGAGGGGCAACATTTTACACAGAGGGTGGTTCTTGTGTGGAATGAACTTGCTGAGGGAATGGTGAATGTGGGTGGCACGGTGGCTTAGTGGTTAGCACTGCTGCCTCACAGTACCAGGGTCCCAGGTTCGATTCCAGCCTCGGGTGACTGTCTGTGTGTTGATTGTATGTTCTCCCCGTGTCTGCGTGGGTTTCCTCCAACAGTCCAAAGATGTGCAGGTGAATTGGCCATGGTAAATTGCCTGTAGGAAATGGGTTGGGGTGGGTTCTCTTCAGCGGTTGTTGTGGACTGGTTGGGCTGAAGGGCCTGTTTCCACACTAATCTAATGTATATTAAAAAAAATGACAACATCTAAAACACTTAGATAAGTCCATGAATAGGGAAGGTTTGGAGGGATATGGTCAGAAACAGTCAGGTGGGACTAGTTTAGTTTGGGATTATATTTGGGTTGGACCGAAGGGTCTGTTTCTGTGCCGTGCTATGGCAAAGAATAGGGTGCCTTCCTTTAGAATGGTAATGAGGAGAATTTGTTTTCCGAGCAGGGCTGTTAGTCTGTGGAATTATCCTCCCGGGAAGTAGCATATTTTTGAGAGATAAGGGAATCTGGAGCAATGGGGTGAAACGGAAAGTTACTTGAGTCAAAATCGAAGTGAATTTTGAAGCAAGCACAAAAGGCTGAAAGGTCTATTCCTGCTCCTAAGTGTTAAGTTCTTATGCCCCTAAAATATTAATGATTTCACCGACAAACCTTTTCTGCAGAACAAAACGTACGGTATGTTAGCACGATTAGTGTAAGAAAGATTGTGCAGTGGCATAACAGCAGCAAGTTGTGTTTGCTGTAACACATAGCTAACAATGTTAACTATTCCTTTAACATAGGAAGGTGCTTCACTTTATCAAATACCATTTAACACTGATCTATATACTGAGATATTGGAGCAGTTGAATGTGATAAAGGCAGTATCTTAAGCAAATAAAAAGAGAGTTTTATAGTGTGATATCAAGGGCTTAAGGACTTGAAAGCTGAAGGCACAGTCACCAATGGTGATAACAATTAAAATCAGGGATGTTCAAGAGGCCAGTAATGGACAAATTGGTTGGCTCAGTTGGCTGGATGGTTGGCTTGCAATGCGGCATAATGTCAGCAGTGTGGGCTCAATACCTGCACCAGCTGAGGTCATCTTCTCAATCTCCATCCTTGCCTTGAGGTAACATGGTGGCTCAGTGGTTAGCACTGCTGCCTCTCAGCACCAGGAACCCAAGTTCGATTCCAGCCTCGGGTGACTGCCAGTGTGGAGTTTGCACATTCTCCCTGTGTATGCATGGGCTTCCTGCAGATGCTCTGGTTTCCTCCCTCATTCCAAAGATGGGCAGGTAAGGCGAATTGGCCATGCTAAATTGCCCATAGTGTCCAGGTACGTGTAGGTTAGATGCATTAATCAGCATAAATGTAAAGTAATAGGATGGGGGAATGGGTCTGTGTGGGATACTGTTCGGAGGGTTGGTGTGGACTTGTTGGGCCAAATGGCCTGTTTCCACACTGTAGGGATTCTCTGATTGCCTGAGGCAAAGTGATGTTCAGTTTACAGGAATGTAGGACGAGGCAACTTGTCATTTATTAAAAAGTGTGGAGAACTCAGAGTAGTGGAGCTGAAGAAGATTGGAGTGAAAAGCCTTTCGATTGTCGTCCCTGTTGGTGGGGTGGGGGGTGCAGTGTTTAGAATTAATTAACTTGGGAGCTGAATTAATGCATTCAGAAAGTTGCTTGTCATTTGCCCTGAATTGACAGTTTCACTCTGAATTTCACTCCTCACTGCCGATCTCACCCAATTCTCCCAAGCTCTCCTTAAGTTCCAATGTTATATAGTCCCTGGAGATATTCCACCATATTCAGTTAACACCATCATTAATGCCTCTCATCGTAATCAGCATTAAAAAATGGAAATGGAATAAAAAGCCTTTTTTTTGAAAGAATGTACATTTTCAAACTGATTTGGGAATTGAGCTTTAGGATTCTTCAGTACATTTTTTTAAAGCTAATATTTGTGTTCTGACTTGACTTTAAAATATATCCATGAGAATACAAAACTGAATTTTACATCTGCAGATTTATCAATATGCATGACTAATCATAATTTTGTGATTTTTATGCAGACAGTCTGAGAGAGTGGCCTATGTCCAGGATCTGTTTTTGCAAAGTCTGCTGAATTAACCAGGCATCTACTACTGGTGACTTGTCCTCCATTTAATTGAATTATATTAAAATTAAGATGGATTAAATACTGCAGGAGTTTGAGCTGTTAATAACAGACTGGATTCATGACCTCGTACTGGAATGGGTAAGGATTTTGAGATGGAAAATAAATAATTCTATCCAACAATACCAAATCCATGTGTCAAAAACTAGGAAGACTTTGAGAGCATTTCTTGAATTTGCTGTTTGGTTTATATTATGCAATTGTGCTGTCATTTGTAATTAATCCAGTGTACTATTTATTGATAGTAAAAGTTAAATGCCAGATTCAAGATTTGTTTGCAATTTTATGTTTCATGAAAATAAAATAAAGTCAAATGTATCGATGATTTGAACTCCCAAATGTATAAAGAAAGAATTTATATCGTATCTTTCATGATTTCAGGATCTGTACATTGCAGAAATTGAGCATTCTATGAAGTGTAATGACTTATGATGTAGAAAACACAGTAACCAATTTGCATGTAGCCAGCTCCCATGGACTGCAATGTGACAGTGACTAAACTGTTTTTAATGATGTTGAATAAGAAATAAACATTGAACATAGAACATTACAGCGCAGTACAGGCTCTTCGGTCCTCGATGTTGCGCCAACCTGTCATACCAATCTGAAGCCCATCTAACCTACACTATTCCATGTACGTCCATATGTTTGTCCAATGACGACTTAAATGTACTTAAAGTTGGCGAATCTACTACCATTGCAGGCAAAGCATTCCATACCCTTACTACTCTCTGAGTAAAGTCCAAAGCTTCCACATCCTTCTTATAAAGCGGTGACCAGAACTGTACACAATACTCCAAGTGTGGTCGCGCCAGAGTTTTGTACAGCTGCAGCATAACCTCATGGTTCCGGAACCCAATCCCTCTATTAATAAAAGGTAAAAATGGAAATGGAATTAAAAGCCTTTTTTTTGAAAGAATGTACATTTCTTAACAACCCTGTCAACCTGGGCGGCAACTTTCAAGGATCTGTGTACATGGACACCGAGATCTTTCTGCACATCTACACTACCAAGAATCTTACCATTAGCCCAGTACTTTGCACTCCAGTTACTCCGACCAAAGTGAATCATCTCACACTTGTCCGCATTAAACTCCATTTGCCACCTCTCAGCCCTGTTCTGCAGCTTATCTATGTCTCTCTGTAACCTACAGCATCCTTCGTCACTATCCACAACTCCACCGACCTTAGTCTCGTCTGTAAATTTACTAACCCACCCTTCTACGCCCTCATCCAGGTCGTTTATAAAAATGACGAACAGCAGTTGACTCAACACCGCCCCTTGCAGTACACCACAAGTAACTGGACTCCAGGATGAACATTTCCCATCAACCACCACTCTCTGTCTTCTTTCAGCAAGCCAATTACTGATCCAAACTGCTGTATCTCCCACAATCCCATTTTTCTGCATTTTGTACAATAATCTACTGTGGGGAACCTTATCGAACGCCTTGCTGAAATCCATATACACCACATCAACCAGTTTACTCTCATCTAC
Organism: Chiloscyllium plagiosum; assembly: GCF_004010195.1. NCBI lineage: Eukaryota > Metazoa > Chordata > Chondrichthyes > Orectolobiformes > Hemiscylliidae > Chiloscyllium > Chiloscyllium plagiosum. Next base: position 16,050,506 of record NC_057745.1, on the reverse strand, counting down.
CTGGGACACTGGTGATAATTCCTGTGTTCTTCCTTGAAATACACCCACCTGAGGTGGCAGGTTGGGCCTAAGTCTCTCAACTCATCTGGAAATTGGTATCTTGGACAGTATAGACCTCCTTCAGTACTAGGAGTGTCAGTCTAGATCCTTGAAGTTTCTGACTTTTGGTATAAGTAACATTAACACAAGCTTAGAGCAAGGAACATGAACAGACAATTCAGATTAAACTACGCAGAATATCTGAAAAAAAGTTACATGGGCTAGAAGGGGGAATAGGGGTGGATAGTGTTAGTAAATTTAAAAGAAAACATCAAAAATATTCAGTGTAGAAAGTAATTGTAGTATAGAAATTGGGATATGTTTCATTTTAAGCTTTGGGTAGATGAGGAGGTTGACCTTGTCTCTCATGATGCTAAAAATTTCCATGCTCCTAAGTGCAATACTGTTAAATATGCAGCTAGAATTGAACTATCACAATGCTTTGTGTATTCATATTCTGTACTGGGTAATTATAACAAAACAATTGAGTAGCAAAACCCATACAAGAAACATACAAAATCCTGTCTTTCACTTATAATAAACCAAACATGCAGTAACACGGAGGCTGGTTTTAGCAGAGGCTCTATGGATTTAGCAACCCATTGCACATTGCTATGAATTAATAGTTTACTCAAGTTTACCCTTCCTGTTAAACAATTAGAGCAACATATCTTAAAAAGTTATGTTCCCCAAACTAATCTGTCAAGGTTTGATATGTAAAATAACACTATTGAAAGGTATTAATTTTTTTCAAATTGTGATATTACTTTCATTTTACTAAAATGTTTAAACTTCTCATTACACAAAATCCTGGTATTAAATTGTCCAACTAGTATGTTAAAAGTAAAAAATTGCTGTTGTGTCTTGTTTTTGTATCTCAACATGTAACGGAGTATGAAATTTTGGAGTCTCTGATTTTTTTTTCCTATTGCATTATAATAAATGACAGACGAGCTTGCTTTTTAAAACAGGATTTATTTTCTTTTCACTAAAAACTGCAATCATCCCGTTTCAGAAGTTTGACCCACAAAGATGTTTAAGCACAAAGCATGATTATGTGAATTTTATTTCTCCACATGTCTGTGCCTCCCCCTTCAGACACCACAGACAGGATGAAGGAAACTCGTTGGCAATAAAGATAGAGGGAAAGTTATCAATATTGAACAATTTGTAGGTCATCTACATTTAAGGATTATACAGTGAAATTGGAGTAATATAAAAGGTGAGTACGCAAGGCATGATACATTGAGATGAAAGGTATATCTAAACTTATCCCAGCATTACCATTCAGTTGTATGATGTAAACAAGTTGTACTCAGCAACAGTGAATGTACTTGTGCAGTTGTGATACATATGAGGTGGCTTGTAGTAGGGCAAATATATGAATGTCCAAACTAATCAAATGTCAGTGTAAAACCAAACAAAATAAGTGAATGAGATGAAGAATCAAAATCGGTTTTTGTTTTGATAAATTGCAGTCTAGCACACCACATAATCACAGTTCAAAAATAATGCTTATGAATAATATTTAATATTTTAGCCTGATGCCCAAATTTATGTCGTTTGAGGTTGTAAATGCATTTTATTCAGTGCAATATCTTGTAATAAGGGTCCAAGTGAACCTTGAAAACTATTTCAGTGTTCAGTTGTTTCTACAGAAACTCCTCTCTCAGCCTCTTTACTCTGTTACTGATTTTACAGCAAGTAGGGATAGGTTTCTGGGAATTTGACCCAATGGCAGTGAAAGAATGGCAACATGGTTCTATTTCAGGATGGTGTGTGATTTCATAGAATCTCAACAGGGTGGAAGCAGGCCATCAGCCTCACATTGACCCTCTGAAGAGCATCCCACCCAGACCCACCCCATCCCTGTATCCCTACCTAGCCTGCACATCCCTGGACACTATGGGAATTTAGCATGGCCAATCCATCTAACCTGCACATCTTTAGACTGTGAGAGGAAACCAGAGCACCCGGAGGAAACCCAGGGAGGGAGAATGTGCAAACTCCACTCAGACAGTCACCTGAGGCTAGAATTGAACCCACATTCCTGGCACTGTGAGGTAGCAGTGCTCACCACTGAACCACCATGCCACTTGACAGGAATCTGGCTGGTGGTGGTGGGTCCTTCCAGCTGGTGGAAGTTGTGGCTTTGGAAGGTGCTATGGTTTGGGATTACTGCAAAGTTTTCTGTCCTTTAGCCTAGAGATCAGGAAACATTGTAATGAAGAACCTGCCTCTGTTGGGTAGACATGCCAGCTCACTACAAGGCACAGGTCAGGAGTGTGATGGAACACTCCCCACATGCCTCCCTATGTATGGCTCCAACAATATTCAAGAAGCTTGACACCATCCAGGACAAAGCAGCACACTTGACTGATACCATATCCACAAACATTCACTCCCTCCCCCACAGACGCTCAAGAAGGCAGCTCACCACCACCTTCTCAAGGGCAACTAGGGACAGGCAATAAATGCTGGCCAGCCAGTGATGCCCATGTCCCATAAATGAATTAAGAAAAACCTTGCTGTTCACTCGGGAGGCTGGGGTATAGGATTAATGTTAATTCATCCAGAGGTCCATCCTAATTCACTGGGAATTAACATCATTACATGGACTTTAAATTCCTTATACAAAAACCTGCAATTAGTGCTGTTATAGTACAGTGGTATGTCCATACCTCTGAGCCAAGAGGTCTGAGTTCAAGTCCCACCTGTTCCAAAGGTGTGTAATAACATCCTTGTACAGGTTGATTAGAAACTATCTAAAAGCTTACAATTGTTGAACTGCCCCCGGTGGGCAGCATTTGTAATTTGTTAAAGTGACACGGCTGATTTGGTGGTTGGTTATAAAAACTTACACACATATCAGACTGAAGATCAGGGACTGGACTTTGAAGATGCGGTTGCAAGCCTGATGCCCACATGAATTTTGGCTCCCCTGCTCTGTGCCCAAGTCACATTGCTCTGGTGATGCCATTTCAAATATGTGTGGTTTGATTGATGGTGAGAGCTGTCTGCCTGATGGTCAGCGGCAAAGCCAGATGGCAGCCATTTTGAGGGTTTTCAATGCCTCGCCCATCACAGCAGGCAGCTTCTCAGGAAAGGAGTGAAACAGAACACGGCCAGGGGTGAGAAGGCCATGAGCCCATTGGATGGGGTTGAGAATGTGTTGCTGGAAAAGCGCAGCAGGTCAGGGCCTTCTCCGGCCCAAAACGTCGATTTTCCTGCTCCTCGGATGCTCTCAACTCTGATCTCTAGCATCTGCAGACCACACTGTCACCCATTGGATGGAGTTGATTTTGTAACCGTTAAAGCATTTAACCCAAGCCCCACAGCAAACCTGACAGCTCTGCGCCTCCACAAGGCTGTCCTTATACCTCTTTGAAACTCCAGCATTGTGATTATGCAAAATATCATCGAAAGCCTGGTGTATCAAACTGCAATTTTCAATACTGCCCAACTTTACTTTTTTTATTTTGAGGCACATTTATTTCTTTTAGCATTGACTCCTCTCTGCAACATTCAGGAAAGGTATGTGGCCACCCAGAAAACCAGTTAGTAACATCTTGAATGATCTGTTCTATATTTGTTAGAGTCCATGCAGCTAAAATCATATCATAATCCCCCAGTCAAATCCTGCTGCTGCTTATTCAGCAGTGCAGCAGTGAAGACTCAAGTTGTCCAAATACCTATTGTAGTTGGCAAGGATAAGAGTTACTTCAATCTGATGGAGTTGTTGACTTATAGGTAATTACTTTTGACTCTAAAATGTGGGTAGCACACAGTGAATTCAAAGGATTTAGGAAGCAAGGCAGAGTTAGAATTGTGTTTTTAATGTGTAGATAAGGAGCTATGTGCCGTGTCACAGGTCAGCTCGAGATGTCTATAAATTTCTTATCAGTATCAGGCTGCAGGAAGAGTAAAAATGTATTTACTATAATCTAACCTTTACTCTACTGGTGGAGCAGAAGCTCAAATTTCTACTAATTTCGGAGCTCATTTTAGATGCTGAGCTAAGCTGTGTAGTTGCACAACCATCTGCACCAGTGCAATAAACAGACCGTGCACAACATGAGAAGATAAGAGATGGCAGCATGAGTGGGCCATTCAGCCCTTCAAAGCTGCCCCCACCCCATTTAACAAGAGTACAACCCCAGGCTTCAACTCCTCTTTCATGCCAACTCATCATAGCCCTCAACTCCTCATCACTTCAAAAATCTATGTCCCTCCTCTTCAAATACTTGCAGTGATCTGGCCTCCACAACTCTCTGCGGTAGAGAATTCCAGGCACTATCCTATGAGAGAAAAAAATACTTTTGTATCTTAGTTTTAAATGACATTCCCCCACGAATGGAAACACCTCAACATCTACTCTCTCAAGCCCCCTCAGAAACCTACGTGTTTAAGATCACACCTCATTCTTTCAACCTCAATTGAATAAAGACCTAACCTGTTTGGCTGCACTTGATAAGTCAACTCTTTCATCCCAGAAATCAGCCTACTGAATCTCTTTTGAACTGAGTTCAATTCTAGTATATCCTTTTTAAATACAGGGACCAAAACTGTATACAGTACTCTATGTGAAGCCTCACCAACACCCTGTATATTTGTAACAATATTTCTCTATTTTTAAACATCAAACCCCGAGCAATAAAGGCTAAAATTCTGTTTTGTGTTTCATACCCAGGACTGCTGAGAGCCCTCAGTGCTACTCTTTTTTGGAGTCTCTCTCAATTTAAATAATAGTCTGCCATTTGATTCTTCCTAACAAAGTGTATGACTTCACGTATTCCCTCAAAAAACTCCCATTTACCAAGCTTTATTTTACTATTCATCCAATCTATCTACATCCACTTGAAGATTCTTTGTGTCTTCATCACAACATAAGACCATAAGACATAGGAGCAGAAATTAGCCCATTCAGCCCATCGAATCTGCTCCACCATTCAACCCTATTCTCCCACTTTCTCCCCATAACCCTTGATCCCCTTGATTCTCAAGAACCTATCTATCTCAGTCTTAAACATACTCAATGACCTGACCTCTATATCCTGTTGTCACAATGAATTCCATAGATTCACCACTCTCTGGCTGAAGGCGTTTCTCCTTATTTCCATTCTAAAAGGTCTTCCCTTTACTCTAAGGCTGTGCCCTCATGTCCTAGTCTCTCCTACCAATGGAAACATCTTCCCAACATCTACTCTGTCCAGGCCATTCAGTATTCTGCATGTTTCAATTAGACCCCCCCCCCCCCCCCCCCCCCACACT
>NC_057745.1:16039501-16044595 GCF_004010195.1 Chiloscyllium plagiosum | reverse complement strand
GCTGCTTTTATATTCAAGTCCTCTCAAAATAAATGCCATCATTGCATTTACCTTCTTAACTACTGACTCAATCTGCAAGTTTACCTTCAGAGAATCCATGACGCGAACTCCCAAGTCTCTTTGCACTTCAGACTTCTGAATTTTCTCCCTATTTAGAAAATAGTCCACGCCTCTATTCTTCCTACCTCACACTTTCCTATGTTGTACTCCATGTGCCACTTCTTTGCCCACTCTCTTAACCAGTCCAAATCCTTCTGCAGCGTCCCCGCCTCTTCAATGCTCCCTGTCCCTCTACCTATCTTTGTATCATCTGCAAATTTAGCCAAAATGCCCTCCGTTATTTCATCTAGATCATTAAAGTTGTGGTCCCAACACTGACCCTTGTGGAACACCACTTGTCACCAGCTGCCACCATGAGAAGGACCCTTTTATCCCCACTCTCTGCTTTCTGTCAGACAGCCAGGCTTCTATCCATGCCAGCAGCTGGCTTCTAACACCATGGGCCCTTATCTTACTGAGTAGCCTACTGTGTGTCAACTTGTCAAAGGCCATCTTGAAGTCCAGGTAGATAACATCCATTGGCTCTCCTTTCTCTAACCTGCTCATTGCTTCCTCAAACAATTCTGGCAGATTGATGAAACCACGCTGACTTTGCCTTATTTTACCATACACTTCCAAGTATTCAGAAATCTCAATCTTCACAATGGATTTCAGGATCTTACCCACGACCAATCTTCTGCCTGACTCCCTATTTAAACAGGGGTGTCACGTTAGCAATTTCCAGCCCTCTGGAACCTTCCCTGATTCTAGCGATTCCTGAAAGATCACCACTAATGCCTCCGCTATCTCTTCAGGTACTTCCCTGAGAACTCTGGGTGTAGTCCATTAGGTACAGGTGATTTATCCAACTTCAGGCCATTCAGTTTTCTAGCACCTTCACTGTGGTGATGGCCACCATACTCCGATCAGCCCCCTCACTCTCTTGAATTTTTGGGATATTACTCACGTTTTCCACCGTGAAGTAATTATTCAGTTCCTCAGCCATTTCCTTGTTCCCCACTACTATCTCTCCTGCATCATTTTCTAGTGGCTCAATGTCCACTTTTGCCTCTCTTTTGCCCTTTATATAGTTAAAGAAACTCTTACAGTCTTCCTTTATATTACTGGCTAGCTTGTCCTCATATATAATCTTCTCCCTCCTTATTTGTTATTTTTTTGTTGCCTTCTGTTGATATTTGTAAGATTCCCAATCCTCTGGTTTCCCACTTCACCACATTATATGCTATCCCTGACTTCCCTAGTCAGCCGTGGTTGACTCATCCTCCCTGTACCATGCTTCTTTTTTCTCGGGATGTTTCTGTGCTATCTCCTGAGTTATCCCGAGAAACTGCTGTCATCGTCTTTCCTGTTAGGCTCCTGTCCCAATCAATTCTACCCAACTCCTCCTTCATGCCTCTGTAGCTGCCTTTATTCAGCTGTAATACCATTACCTCTGACTTTATCTTCTCCCTCTCAAATTGCAGAGTAAATTCAATCATATTATGGTCACTGCCTCCTAAGGGTTCCTTCACCTGAAGCTCCCTTATCAAGTCTGCCTCATTGGACAACACTAAATCCAACATTACCTTGTGGGCTCCAAAAATTCATTTCGTAGACTTTCCACACATTCCTTTTCTTGCAATCCACTTCCAACCTAATTTTCCCAATCCACCTGTATATTGAAATCCCCCATGATCATTGAAATCTCCCTTTCCTACACATCTCTTCTATCTGCTGGTGTATCTTGCGCCCCAGTTCCTGACTACTGCTTGGAGGCCTGTACATTACTCCAACTATGTTCTTTTTATCTTTACAGTTCATCAATTCAAGCCACATAGATTCTACACCATCTGACCCTACTTTGTTTCATACTATTGATTTAATTTCATTTCTTACTATTAAGGTAACCACACCCCACTGCCCCCCTGCCTATCTTTTCGATAGGATGTGTACCCTTGAATATTCAGCTCCCAATCCTAATCCCCTTGCTGCCATGTCTCCGTGATGCCCACCATGCCAATTTCAATCTATGCCACAAGCTCAGTTACCTTGTTCCTTACACTGCGTGCATTCAGAAATAACACCTTCAGTCCTGTATTAACCGTCCCTCTTCTCATTGTCATTCGTTTGTCCAGTGTGCTTGAAGTTTGATTGCTAACCCTTTCCATACACTCTGTTCTAGCTGGAGATTTTAATAATCTCTCATGAGATCTGCACTTTTACCTCTTCCTCCTTTAATTTGGATTTTCTAATTTCCCTATGACCAAATCCACCCCCATCCTTTTAATTTAAAGCCCTGTCTACAGCCCCAGTTATGCGATTTGCTAGGACTCTGGTCCAATCGCAGTTCAGATGAATCCTGTCTGATTGGAACAGGTCCCTTCTTCCCCAGTACTAGTGCCAATGTCCCATGAATTCAAACCCATTTCTCCCACACCAATCTTTCAGCCACACATTTTCCTGCTTAATCTTATTGAGCCTGTGCCAATTAGCTCGTGGTTCAGATAGCAATCCAGAAATTATGACCTTTATGGTTCTGCTACTTAATCTAGCTCCTAGAACTTCATTCTCCCTTAGCAGAATCTCTGCCCTAGTTTTATCTATGTCATTGATACCTCCTTGGACCATGACCACTGGATCTAGGATGGCTTCCCATCCATTTTTGTATTGTCAGCAAAACATGTCCCTTTTTGTAAGGCATTAATATTGCTATGATTAGATTAGATTCCCTACAGCATGGAAACAGGCCCTTCAACCCAACCAGTCCACAACGACCCTCCGAAGAGTAACCCACCCAGACCCATTTCCCTCTGACTAATGCACCTAACACTGTGGGCAATTTAGCATGGCCAATTCACCTGCCCTGCACATCTTTGGACTGTTGGAGGAAACCGGAGCACCCAGAGCAAACCCACGTAAGGCATTAATATTGCTGTGGACCAGGCCAAACCCCTCAAAATATTCAGAAGAAAGTCTAGACCCCAACATTTTCTTATTTTAAAGGTAAATATGAGGTGTTGCATTCCAGATGCAATTTGATTGGCCAAACTACTGGATTTAAGGAAAAACACACTTTATTCAAACATTGTAGTTAAAATACAGTAAAAGAAAGAAGGAATTGGAAAACGTAACTCTGTTGGAAAGCTTAACAGAATAATAGATACAGTAACTCTTACTAATTAATTGTTCCAACATAGTAACATCACATAAACACACCCTTCACAAAAGGTAAATTCAAAAAACAAATTGTTGCACAGTGGCTCAATGGTTAGCACTGCTGCCTTACAGTACCAGGAACCCAGGTTCAAATCCTGCCTTGGGTGACTGTGTGGTTTTCCATGTTGCTGAACAAAGAGACCTTGGAGTGCAGGTTCATTGCTCCTTGAAAGTGGAGTCACAGGTAGATAGGATAGTGAAGAAGGCGTTTGGTATGCTTTCCTTTATTGGTCAGAGTATTGAGTACAGGAGTTGGGATGTCATGTTGTGGCTGTGCAAGATATTGATTAGGCCACTGTTGGAATATTGTATGAAATTCTGGTCTCCTTCCTATTCGAAAGATGTTGTGAAACTTGAAAGGGTTCAGAAAAGATTTACAAGGTTGTTGCCAGGATTGGAGGATTTGACCTCTAGGGTAAGGCTGAACAGGCTGGGGCTGTTTTCCCTGGAGTGTTGGAGGCTGAGGGGTGACTTTTAGAGGTTTACAAAATTATGAGGGCATGGATAGGGTAAATAAGCAAAGTCTTTTCCCTGGGGTCGGGGAGTGCAGAACTAGAGGGCATAGGTTTAGGGTGAGAGGGGAAAGATATAAAAGAGACCTACGGGGCAACCTTTTCACACAAAGAGTGGTACATATATGGAATGAGCCGCCAGAGGAAGTGGTGGAGGCTGGTACAATTGCAACATTTAAGAGGCATTTGGATGGGTATATGAATAGGAAGGGTTTGGAGGGATATGGACCGGATGCTGGCAGGTGAGACTAGATTGGGTTAGGATATCTGGTTGGCATGGATGGGTTGGACTGAAGGGTCTGTTTCCATGCTGTACACCTCTATGACTCTATGACTCACATGTACCTCCATTGGCAGGCAGAAAATCTCCAGCTTTTGGCTGTAACTGAGAGGGGGACAAAACATAGCTTTCACTTCTTCAAGACCCCAATAGCATCTGTTAAAAGTTAAACTCAAAATCCCTGGTTCTGTGGGCTTGACCATACCCATTCAGGCTGCTTCTATTGCTCCAACTTTAAAAAGTCAAGTTGATAACCTTTCTGTGGAATACTCATCACCTGTCCCCCAATCTGTCTCTAAAGGAAACCAGGAAAAAAACACACAATATGATGGTAATGAACTGAGGCCCGAGAACTGTTACTTATGGCACTCCATTAGTTATGTCTTTCGATGAAAATGACTCATTAATCCTGGCCAATCCACAATCCATACATTACCCCAAATACTATATGCTTCTATCTTATGCAATAATCTTTTATGTAACACCTTATCAAATGATTTCTGAAAATCCAAAGACACTACTCCACTGGTTATATCCTCAAATAATTCTCACAAATTTGCTAAACATGAATTCCCTTTCTCAAAATGATGTTGACTGTTTTTTATTGAGTTAAACTTTTATAATTATCTTGCTTTTGTTCTTCCTCAATAATAGACTCAAGCATTTTCCCAATGACAGATGTGCAAGCTAGCTAGGCTATTGTTTCCTGCTTTCTGCCTGCCTCCCTTCTTGAATAGGAATGGCACAATAGAAGTTTGCGATCTGCTGCAACCCCACCAGTTCTGGAATATTTCGACCAATGCTTCCACTTTCACAGTCCTATTAATTTGTCAAATACATTGTCTCTTAAAACAGAGGCTGATACAAGTCTTTTCCTTCCACTGGCACCTTTGATTAGATTCTGGATTAGTGGTGCTGGAAGAGCACAGCAATTCAGGCAGCATCCGAGGACAGGCAAAATCGACGTTTCGGGCAAAAGCCCTTCATCAGGAATAACGTCGATTTGCCTGAAGCATGGAGAGATAAGCTAGAGGAGGGTGGGGGTGG
>NC_057745.1:15984717-16038436 GCF_004010195.1 Chiloscyllium plagiosum | reverse complement strand
TCACTTTTGCTACCTTTGTTAACCACTGATGGTTCCTCCTTCTCAGTGAGTCCTTTTTAATCAGAATGAATTTTTGCTGAGCATTATGAAATACAGCAAACTGTGTTTTAACCTTATGAACCAGCACTCTCAGTCAACCAGCAAAAATTATATACCTCAAATACCAGACGTTTACCTTAAATACTGGAAGGTTACTCTATTATTGTGATCTCCGCAATATCTGAGTAGTCAGTTGAGGGTGCGAATGAGAAGGCTGTCTGCTGGTAAGTCTTATTTTAGGAAAAGTTGCATTATTATTCAAGTGATTTATGCTGTAAATAAAGCATACCAATATAGCCCCTGCATTACATTTCTATTACTTAGTGTGTGTTTTTACATTGGTAATGTGGACCTCTTAATCAAGAGGAATATTTCATCAACTGACACAGTCCTGATCCCGTAAGTGCCGGTTACTAAAACGTTTGCTCTATCTGCTTAAATGTCTGATATTACTCATCCACTGACTTTCCCCTTAATCTATTTTCCCAATCAGTTCTTCATACCTCTGCAATTGCCCTCATTTAAGTTACCCAAGATAATGATCACAACATGATAGAATTTCCAATTCAGTTTGAGGGTGAGCATCTTAGGTCACAAACTAATATCCTCAACTTAAATGAGGGCAACTTCAGAGGATTTTATTAATACTACCTAATATTCATAAAGGGTGAGTTCCTTGTAAGGAATCTTATGTTCAATGAATGAATGGACATCAGGCAGGTTTCACTATGTGAAGATTGTGACAATACTGTGGCTTTAGGAGGTGTATTCTGTCCTGGATCTTTTATGTAGAGACATTGAGATAGAGGTACCAGGCGGTCTGTTCAAGCCAATGAGGTAAACAGCTTGTGAGGTGTTGAATTCTTTTTTAAAAGTTGGAGCAATAGAAGCAGCATGAATTGGCCTGGGGTGGGGTTGGTGGGGGTGGGGGAGTGAGTAGGTGTCAACCTTCCACAGAACAGAATTCTTGGTTTAGTTTCCAGTAGCTGTTGGAGCTGTGAAAGCTGTTACATCTCTCTTTTTGATAAAGCTAAAAGCTTGGATTCTCTTCCTTCTGCTAGAATTGCATGTAAGATATTTTACTGAATTTGTCTTTGCCACGGGTGTGCTTATGGGATGTTACTATATTGGAACAGTTAATGAGGTGTTTATTATTTTGATAAATATTTCAATAGAGTTACAGTTAAGCCAATTTTTAAATTTATTTTAAATATAGTGTGTGAATAAAGTGTGTTTTGCTTCATGCTGATGGTTTGAAATGGCATTTGCCTTTAAAATAAGAAAAAGTTAGGCTCTAGGCTATCTCCATGATGTGTTTTGAGGGGGTTTGGTCTAGTCCATAACAAGATACTGAGGCTCAGGTGAAACTTCTCACCTTTCTGCAACACTATTAGGATAGACATTAAACCCTGTAACAAATTCTATGTCACTTCTTCAGGTAACACATTCCAGCAATTCTAACATCAATCCATCAATTGTGTGATGGATATCTTCTTGCATCAGATAAAAGTTCCTTTTTGCGGTCAGCATAACAGTCCCATAAATCTCTCCTTCACAAAGGCATTGCTGTTTTGGCTTTGTGAATGGATCAAATATATTTTCACTTTTGATTGTCATTCCTTCCTGTGTCATTCAGTTCTGTTTTTCTGCTGTGAATGCTTTCGATGAAAAGACATGGAACATTGCGGCTGATTTTATTACGGGTTCTAGGATTTGTTGGCCTCCTTTGTTTCCAATAGGTTTCATTATAGCTCTAGAATAGGAAAGCTTTTAGCTTTATGAACCTCTGGCCTGGCTATTATTTCATGAAAAACAGACAAGGTTCAAATATTTAATAGTAGGCATAAAAAAGAGTTTTGGCCCCATTTGGCTGAAGTCAGGAAAGCAATTTTTAACATTGGACGCTTGTGGCAAACTATATTCTGAGTGGAATTGTCAAGGTGGACAAAAGTAAACCAGTAAAATGGTGAGAGAAAGAATAAAGATAATAAAATGTCACGGATCTAGCCTTTTGTTTGCAAATAGCAGTGACATTGTTGGTAGCTGCAAAACCAATCACAGTAGGTAGCTGTGGTAGGATTAAATTGAATAATTTATATTTTTATAAATAAAAATTGAAATGGAATATTGAAATATAGTGTTCAAAAGAACTCTTGCTGATATTGTATTTGTATCTGCATTGTTAGAAACAACTAAGGTCATCAAGGCAATATCATAGTACAACCGATTCATGGTTTTATTAGTTGATTTAGCAATAACTTCATTCCTGTAAAACTATAGTTCTTTGACAGTTTGCTACTCAGCATGAATTGATCAGGCTTCCTATTAGTTTTGCGTTTGTGTTATTGAACTATTGGAATGTTTCGGAGTAAATTCACTGATCCTAGGCTCCCAGTGGGAAGCTGCGATTGAAAGGGGCACAGGTTGGCAATATGAGTGCAATTCTGTTGGACTGATTCTCCAACGCTTCAAGCTCATCGCCCCACTGGGAGTATGGGATCGATGAATTTACCCACGGTATGATATAGTATCTGCGTTTAGCACGAAAGTCTATTAACTGTTGGTAGTGAAATTGTAAGTAAGTTCGTTACGTTGTAACGCACCCCAGTGGAAAACAACAAACTTTCTGCTCATTGATGTAATTAACCAATTTTGGCAGAATTCATGCAATTCCAGTATTACCATTCACAAACTCTCTCAGTGTTTCACATTTTTGAACTGATTCATTTTCTTACAGAAATTGTCTATTTGAACATCTTTTAAGGAAGTTTAATTGTAATTTGCCTGACAATGAATATTAGCTCTTTTGGAATGAATTGCATCCTTGCTCTTTTAATAACTGTTTTCAGCTCAGTGCCCTTGCCCTGATGACCTGGGAGTAAGATACCTTGGAATTTCACTGTGCTAAACATGCTTACATGAAATTCTTTTGGTCTTTGTCTTAAAAAAGGTCAATACTTCCCTTAAAATAGAAAATCCAGGACAAATATGTTTGATTAGATTAGATTAGATTAGATTAGATTAGATTAGATTACTTACAGTGTGGAAACAGGCCCTTCGGCCCAACAAGTCCACACTGACCCGCCGAAGCGTAACCCACCCAGACCCATTACCCCTACACCTAACACTACGGGCAATTTAGCATGGCCAATTTGCCTAACCTGCACATTTTTTGGATTGTGGGAGGAAACCGGAGCACCCGGAGGAAACCCACGCAGACACGGGGAGAATGTGCAAACTCCACACAGTCAGTCGCCTGAGGCGATTATAAGGCTATATCTTATAACAAATTAAAAGGCAGAAGTACAGTGAATCAGGAAAATGGAACCATTGAGTACACATGGACTAATGTAGATGAGCAATAATAGAGATAAGTTAGAGTAAGACGATGTGGAAGGTCTAAGAATTGGAAAAAGCAGTACAGAAAAGCAAGGGAACACAAAATATTTCTTTTCACAAATCTTGAAAAAATTAGACAAGTTTTTGATCTCGTATTATAGTAGCAACAGGAAGAAATACTAAGTGAAGATCCAAGTTAAAGCGGAAGGTAATATATTAAAACGGTGAGATCGTCTTTTGAGATTTCAGACTATATTTATATATGTGTTGGAGAAACTGCGATACTCCAGTTGTCATTTGACTCTGTGAACAATGTCGATTAATTACCCTCTGATGTAGACCTGCATCTCATCTCTCACCTATGGACAAGGCACATATTTCACAAAGTTCCAATAATGGTTTATAACTGTCATGTTTTTGCATTCAATCCCTCATTGATATGGGAGCATGTTATATTTGGTAGCAAGGTTGAGACAGAACATTTCTCCTGTCACTCACTGATCATGCTGTGCACATTACACCCATCTGGAACCACTGACTTGTGTGCAATTGCTGAACTCCTTTCATTCACCAAATCCAACAAAACAATATATTTTCGGTTTCACATGTTCATTACTACATAGTGTAACCCCAGAGCGATATTTTTCAAATTGCTGATGTTAGTGATTTATATCACCTATATATTTGTGAAAAGCTAGGACATTTAGGCAGCATAGACTCATCAGACTGTGGAATCAGGAGCTGACAAACAAGCAGGAAGCCTAGACAATTTCCCAGTTGTGCTTTCAATATTCTGGAGTGGGCATTTTTCAGAATGAAAACAATACAACCAAAGACTGCTGTTTGGGGGCAGCACTTCACTTTCTACTAGCGTCATTTTTCAGAAGTTTGTTATTCTTGACAAATGTGACAATATATCACATGGGAATGTATTGTTGAAATGGAATTCTTTTTCCAAAATTATATATTTTTTTACCTCTTTAAGTCCTCCCATGGCATATATGTTCTCCGCTCAGCAGACACAGTAAGCAACCCATCTATCTGAAGTCTTTACTCCTGCCTCTGTAAATGACCATTAAGACCTGTGAGAATGCAATGCGAATTGACTCATCCTTTTTCATTTTTCGTTCATGCCCTGTGGGAAAGCACCTAGATTCAAACACCACAGCTAATGCTAGCAACAAGCGCCACTGGGGATTTGCAAACTAAAATAAATAGAAATCAATTATTCCACAATAATCAATGTATTTCTGCCTTTGGGCACAACATTAATGTACACTTTTATTGCAGATATTTTAGATTTACAAAAGATTTTAAATATTTCTCTGGCAGTTTTTTCGCAAATTGTTTCTTGTTGCTATAATTTTATTATCTTCCTTCCTATATAAGTCATGTTGTAATACAATCTTTCCCCTCTGTTATTATCAATGGGCAGATGAGTGTGGATCAGCAGGCAAGGGCCATTCTTGTTCTGTGTCATTAAGATAGATTACAGACCTTAGATAATGCAGAATGCAGTTGCATTGCAGAGTGAAAAGAAACAAGAAAATAGTGAAGAATTTTGCAACAAGCATGAGGGAAGGCAGAATGAACTCAAGAATACAATGTATAACCAACCATGGAGAGCAGAGAATGTAAGTATGGCAGAGAATGTAAATGGCAGAGCGCCTCAACTGTGAGAGAGAGATTGTAAGAATGAAGACCATTCATAATAGAGCTGAAATTTGTTTTTTTTTCTATCTCTGTTTTTCTCTCATGTCTTCTCACCTTCCCGCATGTGCTTTCTGAGCTGATCTTATCCGTAAGATTTCTCTCCTGGTACCTTAAGCTCCATTTCCAACAAATTGCTCAGAGTTCAACTTCCCTTCCAATTTTTGAGGAGAAAGTGAGGTCTGCAGATGCTGGAGATCAGAGCTGAAAATGTGTTGCTGGAAAAGCGTAGCAGGTCAGGCAGCATCCAGGGAACAGGAGAATCGACGTTTCGGGCATAAGCCTTCCTGAAGAAGGGCTTATGCCCGAAACGTCGATTCTCCTGTTCCCTGGATGCTGCCTGACCTGCTGCGCTTTTCCAGCAACACATTTTCAGCTTCCCTTCCAATTTCCCATGTTAACTGAGGCTGGAAACAGTTTTCTACCCTCAAGCACTTTCTTCACCCTTCACCCACTAGATCACCTTTCTCTTGATACATTCTAACCTCAGCTCCTGCAAATTCTTGTCCAACTTCCGAATCCCTCCCTTTACCTTTCACTCCTCTCAGTCTTGCTCCATGCCATCCATGCCCTCAACTCTGCACTCGATTCCGCTCCAGTGTGGCTTTTGCCTGTCCCACAGTTCAAAAAGAGGCTAACTATTAAATGGCACTCTCCATCAATTTGACTTTGGTGAATTATGTCTCTTTGTTTTCGTTAATGTCGGAGAAGTTTGCCCAATAAATTAGAGATCACAGAGCACAGTTCGCAGTGAAATTGACAGTTTATTAGTACGGCAATATTGCAGAAGAGAAACTGACTAAGCTGAAACAGTGCAGATAGTCTGCCCAGGCAGTCCAGACTTTCTCTTCCTTGAGTTGAGGATGAAGCCAGTTTTTATAAAAATCCTGTACAATATGGCTAATTAGCAACAGGGAAAATACAATGTATCTGGAATGTTTCTGGAGATGGAGTAATCTAGTTACAATGATGCTAATTGGAAAACAGTTATCGGAGGAATGTCCTAATTCCCTTCACAAAGCAACATTCTGGCAGTGTCGATGGATCCAGAACTTCCATTCCTTTTCGCAGGTAGGTGCTAATGTCTCCTCTGAAGTGGTGAGGTGCTTCCATTGTCTTAGCCTGAGAGTAGTGCTCTTGCTGGTGCCTCTCTGTCTGAACTGTCCTTTGTGTGGCTTTGGTATTGCTGGGTTGTGAAACTGCCCTTGGGGCTTTGGGATAGCTGTTGTGCTCTGTCATTGTTAGTGGGAGCGTGAAGTGTATTCTCTTGTCTGTGAGTACTGTCTAGTTTCACTTGTCAGCCTGCTTGGTTCCTTGCTGAGGCATTCTGGGTGTTTTAGTACATTTTGGCCAATTTTTCTTTTGTGGGCCTATTATGGGTTGGCACGGTGGCAGATCTTTTCCCACAGTTAAGCTTGCTGTAGCCTTTGATACAGACAGTCACATTGTATTGCTCCAATGTCTCTCTCCTGCTGAAGAGCTTGTTTGACTTATTTTTCTTAGTTCTGGCTATACTTTAAACTTTCTATCAATGGCTTCTCTTCCTGCCTTTTCACCATGTTATTGGTAGCTCATTTATCCTTCCTTTGTTCCTTTGCGGTTTTCTCATCTACATAATCCCCATTAGCAATACCAAATGCAGGCACAGTGTCAGATTGTACATGAATACTGATAACACCCTTCTTGATGTCTCCATTATTCCTTTTAACCCTCCACTCCCCCTGCACTGTCAGAGTGCTTGGCTGAAATACAGCCTAGGATGAGCTCCAATTTCTGACAGATAAACAGGCCAAGTCATCGCCTTTCCTTCGCAACATAAACTGCTTGTCATTATCACCCAACCCCCAGCAGTCACCAAGCCATAGAATTTGAAATCTCAGCTGACACTGAGCTGACCTCCCAACCCCATATCCTTTTCATGACAAAGCCAGATTATTTCCACAATATTTACCCATCTCCTATTGAAATACTCAGCAATGCCTTTGTCACTTCCAAACTGTTCCAATACTTTCCTGATTTACCTTCTATCCTTGATTCCCTGTATATTTCACATCATGCAAAACTCTGATGCCCACACTTTATTCATTCTGCTTATTTTGAGGCTGGCCAGTGGCTCAGTGGTTAGCACTGCTACCTCACACCCCCACGGACCCAGGTTCGATTTCACCCTCTGTGTGGAGTTTGCACATTCTCCCCATATCTGCATGGATTTCCTCCCACAGTCCAAAGATGTGCAGGTTAGGTGGATTGGCTATGCTAAATTGCCTGTAGTGTTCAGGGATGTGCAGGCAAGGTGGATTAACCATGGGAAATGCAGGGTTATATGATAGGATGGGGGATAGGTTTACGTGGGGTGCTCTCAGAAAGTTGGACTCGATGGGTTGAATAGCCTGCTTCAACACTGTGGGGATTCAATGATTTCCCCAGTTTGCAGGTTTCCATCGCCCCTCCTGGATAACTGAGTGGCCCTCAAGGAGACAGTTCCATGATGAGAGCTATCCTTTGGTTTCCCCATCCAAATGTGACCATTATTGATGTGTGATGGTTAACACTGAGCATTGACAAACTGTTAAAGTGTGGAAGCTGACAGCTAAGCTCTCAAATATTCACAAATATAGTTTCAGCATTAGACTTACAGAAACAAACATTTCCTGACCCACCTTTTCTAATTTAAAAGGATTGGGACTAACTGTAGGATTCATGCCCATGTTAGGACTGTACAGATTGAGGAATCAAACCTAGGACTTTTAAGTGTAGGGCTCATAGAGGTCACCTCAGATCATCAGCCAACAGTCCTTGAATATTTAAGTAGAGCCTTTATCTGGTAGAGTGCAATATGTGACCAATACATAGCTCCTGCTTAAGAAATAGCATCATTCCAGAAATGTTGAAGCAATAAATGATCCATTAGCAAGGCTATTTGCAGGTTTGATCTCAGTACAACTATCCATAATATGCCAGAATATGTATATATCCACGCAAGTCACCCTCAATCTTGAAGAAGCAGGATATCTACAATAACTTCTCTAAGAAAGATTGAGGTGATACCTAACTTTGAGCCCATTCTAAAACTCTCTGTGCAGTAGTGAGCCTCTTGCTCACAGTTCACTAGATGTGTATCAAATTCCATTTTTATCAGATTGCCAGAATGCGACAGCATATATATTTGTCATTAAGGAGCTCAGGGCAGTCGAACACAATGCAGACTGTGGAAATAAAAACTCATGCCATTTTGTAGAAAGACAAAAATATACACCACACTAGCAAGGATGCTGAATTGTCATTGCCCAAAAGACAGCATTCAAAAATAGTCTGAATATTCTAATTATGGGGCAATATATTGCTCCATAATTTAGCAAACTGCTGAAGAATTGTAGTAAGAATACTGTATTCTTGGTGGAAAACGACAATATTGCTGATCTAAAAAATATTCCTTTTTAAAATGGACTGATAGAAATGAGTGAATGTTACATTATAACCAATGTTGATGTCAGTGCAAGAAAACTGTGTTTTATAAATTTGACGGTAAACCTTAATAGGCTAATTGGACCAAGTTTCAGGATGTGCAGACCAATGACTGATGAAATCGGACTGGGTAATAGGACTTAGAGGATCGAATTATGTAGGGCTGGTACCACTTGAATTTTACCTGGGAAACCTCACAATTGCCTTTTCACAATTGTCTATGTCGATGGAATTACTTGGTGCATAGAAGAGCCTGGAAATGTTCAGAGCCAAGCTGGGAAAGAATAATTGGACGTAGGGCTGTACAATACATGTATACTCATTGCACAGGTTGGTCTTTGGCTTAGTTAAGCCATAGAGCAGAGTAATATGACTGTGACTTTTACTGTCCACTAGTGAGGATGATTAAACACTTTAGAGCCTGTCAATGAGCCCAGACAGTGTTTATTGGTTTGGCTACAATGCAATAGATCCATTGGAGTCATATTAATTTGTATTTCATCGTCTTAGATCTCTCAGCTGATTGGGGAGGATTTTTCATGGGGCTGAATATATGAAATAAAGTGTGTGCCTATTTTAATAAAGTTATTTTGCTATAAATTCCAATATGCTAAAGATGAAAATTTTAATAACATATTTCAAATAGATCCTTATCTGTCAATAGTGAACAGACGTAAACACGGATATCATACTCACAAGACAGAAAGGGATGAAACAATCAAAATAAACACAGGAAGGTATTATCATTGCCGTCTATAAGTGGCCATCATTGTCTATAAGTGACCAATGACCAGCATTTATTGCCCATCACTAGTTGCTCTTGAGAAGTTGGTGAGCCGCACTAGCTGAGGAAATGTGTAAGATGAGGCACGTTAACCGCAACTTGTGGTTTTGCAGGTTGTAGTTCCAGTGTATCAGCTTTGCCATAAATTGTTGGGCACTTTAAAGACAAAAGGCATTGGTTGGATAAGCTGAAGTGAACCATTTCCTGCAATCATGTGGAATGTCATCCGAGCTGTATCATGGTAAAGTTGATCAATATTACAGTATTTAAATATGTTACAGACTGAATCTGATATTCTGGATGTTTAACAGCATAAACAGATCAATCCACCTGCATTGATCTCCATTGATATTTGGTGGCTTTCCAATACAATTAAACCCATTATTCTTGCCATAGAAAGCATTTGAAATAAGCAATTGACCGCTGTTTATAATTTAAGCAGCTGCTAAAAAGATATAATAGATTAAGAGGCTGTTTAGCCCTGAAATTGTCCAGGGAAAATAGGAATCCATCTATTGGGTACAGATGCCAGGTTGGAAGTCAAACAGTTTTCTGTGATACCATCATTTGGCAAGTTTCCTGTAGTAGGATCTCAAAAATGTCAAAGCTCTTTAATT
Source organism: Chiloscyllium plagiosum (assembly GCF_004010195.1). Lineage (NCBI taxonomy): Eukaryota > Metazoa > Chordata > Chondrichthyes > Orectolobiformes > Hemiscylliidae > Chiloscyllium > Chiloscyllium plagiosum. Next base: position 16,028,482 of record NC_057745.1, on the reverse strand, counting down.
TGAGACAGGTAATAGATCGAGCCATTGAATAATATTCAGCTCTTTAAAAAATTGTAACAATTGATCAGCAGTACAATATGTGATAGAGGGGAATACTGTACCAAATGTTTACATCAGTTCTCCAGGATACAGGATAGTGATATCATTTAACTTGATGATGCTTGAGGAATATAATAATTTATCTCTTCACTGTTTCCATTCTTGACATGGCAAGGGAAAGATTTGCACAGCTCTGGAAAATCCTCTGACACAACAGCTCGATTCCTCTGTCAAATCAGTCAAAGAGAATTTCAACTCTGGACATGTCCACTGTATTATCCTGTAACTGCATCTTGAAACTACAAACAAGTATATTTTCACCAATAGTCAAAGTTTGGTAACTTTACATTTGTGCATGAAAATAATGAGAACCAAAGTAGTAGGTTAACACAAAGGTGACGTTCTTTTTCCTAGAGAATAGTGACAATATCGAGTTTCCTTATTTAAATAAGTGTAAAAGTGCTCCATTTTCTATTGCAGAATGCTTGTAAGTCAATTGCTACAAGGTTTAGAACATAGAACATAGAATGTCACAGCACTGTACAGGCCCTTCAGCCCTCGATGTTGCACCGTCCTGTCAAAATAATCTGATGCCATCTAACCTGCACTGTTCCATTATTATCTATATGTAGGTCCAATGCCCATTTAAATGCCCTTAACATCAGCGAGTCTACTACGCCCCTACTACTCTCTTAGTAAAGAAACTACCCCTGATATCTGTCCTAAATCTATCACCCCTCAATTTGAAGATATGTCCCCTCATTTAGATGTTATTTTCATGAATGATATAGTTTCTATGGAACTAGTAGATGATTGCGATCTTAACAATGATTCTAGACGACTGAAATTGCCATCTCTTGAATTATATTGGGAAAATGACAATACATTCATGGGAAAAGACAAAAAAGTTTTTTTGTGTATTTGTTAGGAAGTATCAAGTTGAAAGACTTAGTCATAGAGACATAAAGATGTACAGCACGGAAACAGACCCTTTGGTCTAACTTGTCCATGCTGACCAGATATTCTAATTTGATCTAGTCCCATTTGCCAGCATTTGGCCCATATCCCCTAAACCCTTCCTATTCATGTACCCATCCAGATGCCTTTTAAACGTTGCAATTGTATCAGCCTCCACCACTTGCTCTGACAGTTCATTTCATACATGCACCACCCTCTCCATGAAAAGGTTGCTCCTTTGGTCCCTTTTATATCTTTCCCCTCTCACCTCAAATCTATGCCCTCTAGTTTTGGATTCCCTCACCCTGGCAACCTCTTGGGGTACAGTGGTCGTGCCACAGTGGCACAGTATGTCTAAGCAGGGTTGATTTCAAACACCTAAAGCAAGTCATAAAGAGGGGTAAGTCTGTGAGACTTAAGTCTGTAAGTCTGACAGTCTGTAAGTCTGTCAGGAAACCAGTCCTGCATATCAGAGGCTGCCTTTTCTCTTCACAAATGCTGACTGGCTTTCTGAGTCATTGCAGCATTTTTTTTTACTTTTATTTAAGATACAATTATAGTTTCCTGAAAGAAGCACAAAGCTGACAGACCCTAGTTATTGTGAGAAACTTGTATTGATACCAGATGTAGTTTTAAACCTTAATTTTTGCTTCAGCTTGCTTTTGTGGGATGACTTAAATATAAATTGGAGATGTTTTAAAAGTAAAATGTATGAAACTATGTTGCCTTTTTTCATCTGACAACGTAGTGCCTGTGTCAAGAAATGCTACCCTTGATAATGCCTAATCAGTGCAAATACAAACTCAGTGCAAGTAGTTAGTGATTAACCAAAAAAAAATTCAACTGGGGCTCAACTTCTGCCCAAAATGGGCCAAACTTTCCCTTAAAGTTTATTTAATACAAGGCCAGTGATAGGAGCACATTCTCTTTAATCTGGTTAGATAATAAGAAAAAAGCAAACCAAAACCACTAGCTAATATTTATTGACGTCACAATATTTGACACACAATGTCAGCCATAAGGCAATCTGATTCTGATAAGACTATATGATATTATTGTCTAATATCTGAATGCAAGCATTTGCTCAAATTGAAGGAAGTATGAAGAATATAAATCTATAATCTTGGTTTTCCATGATTGACTGGACTGTAGATTCAAGATTATGGACACAATGGGGTATTCACTGGGTTGACAAGGTCTATACTGCCCCTGTTACAGAGGCTTTCTGAAAATAGTTAAAGCCTTTTCTCCTGAGTAAACTTGAACTATTTCTTGCTGACTAATTAACCATGTCTCAAGGCCAACTGTTACAATAGGCAGCTGAAGGTTCTTATATGAATTCATTGATGAGGAACATTGACCAGTTCAACTCAATAATTACAAAAGTTATGCCTAGCCTCTGTAGTGGTGGCATGAAAATACCATTGATTGTTATAAAGACTCATCTGCCTCATTAATCTCATTAAACAATGAAATCTGCTGCTGTTACATGGTTCAATCTACATGTGACTCCAGACCCACAGAAAAATAGGTGACTCTTAACTACTCTTGGAAATGGCTGAATGAACTGCTTTAAACTTTTCTTCAAAAGCAGAGTCATACCACATTCGAAATGTTAGCTGTTTTTCTGTCTCCACAAATGCTGCCAGACTTGCTGAGTTTTTCCAGCATTCTGCGTTTGTTTCAGATTTCCAGCATCCACAGTATTCCGGTTTTACTGGTGTGAATTGCTAAGTTGTAATAACCACTCCAGAAAAGTCACAAAGGAACAAAATAGGATACACCACTTGGCAGTTAATTTAGACAACTGAAACTACAAAAGGCAAACTCCATCCTGTAAACCTTGCAAAGTCTTATGCAAAATTGGGAGGGATGTCCCTCACACAAGTCAGGCAACTGCATGATATACTATCAATGTCCCAGACATCACTGTTCACATCCTTGGGTACACCCTGCCTCACTGGCAAGATATACACAGCAGGGGAGGTGGCACAGTGGTATACAATTGAGAGGGTGTCACCCTGGAAGTCCTTAATATTATCTCAGCTCCATGAATCAGGTATCAAGCAAAATCCCTCCTGATCATCACCAATACCCTTCCCTCAGCTGATGAAGCTGTACCCCTCCATGCTAAAGGAAACACTGAGAATGGTAACAGCATAGAATGTCATCTGGTGGGAAACCTCAATGTCCACTCCCACACCACAGATGACACCAAAATTGGAGGTGTTATGGACAGCGAAGAAGGTTACCTCAGAGTACAACGGGATCTTGATCAGATAGGCCAATGGGCCGTGGAGTGGCAGATGCAGTAAATTTAGATAAATGTGAGCTTCTGCATTTTGGCTAGGCAAATCAGAGCAGGACTTATACACTTGATGGTAAGGTCCTGGGGAGTGTGGCTGAACAAAGAGACTTTGGAGTACAGGTTTATAGTTCCTTGAAAGTGGAGTCTCAGATAGATAGAATAGTGACGAAGGCATTTAATTTGCTTTCCTTTATTGGTCACAGCATTGAATATAGGAGTTGGGAGGTCATGTTGCGACTGTATAGGACATTGGTTAGGCCACTTTTGGAATATTGTGTACAATTCTGGTCTCCCTCCTATAGGAAGAATGTTGTGAAACTTGAAAGGATTCAGAAAAGACTTACAAGAGTTTTGCCAGGGTTCAAGGGTTTAAACTACAGGGAGAGGCTGAATGGGCTGATTCAGTATGTGGATGTACCTACTAGAGAAGGTGCAAAACTTGACCCACTCTTGGGAAATAAGGCAGGGCAGGTGACTGAGGTGTCAGTGGGAGACCACTTTGGGGCCAGCAATCACAATTCTATTAGATTTAAAATAGTGATGTAAAAAGATAGACCCGATCTAAAAGTTGAAGTTCTAAATTGGAGAAAGGCTAATTTTGACATGACGAGACAAGAACTTTCAAAAGCTGATTGGGGCAGATGTTCGCAGGTAAAGGAACGGCTGGAAAATGGGGAGCCTTCAGAAATAAGATAATAAGAGTCTAGAGAAAGTATAGGTGAAAGGAAAGGCTGGTAGTTATTGAGAATGCTGAATAACTAGAGAAACTGAGGTTTGGTTCAAAAAAAGAAGGAAGCATATGTCAGGTATAGACAGGCTAGAGCAAGTGAATCCTTAGAAGACTATAAAAGCAGTAGGAGTATACTTAAGGGGGAAATCAGGAGGGCAAAAATGGGACATGAGATAGCTGTGGCAAATAGAGTTAAGGAGAATTCAAAGGGTTTTAAGGACAAAAGGGTAACTAGGGAGAGAATAGGGCCCCTCAAAGATCAGTAAGGCAGCCATTGTGTGGGGAGATACTAAACAAGTATTTTGCATCAGTGTTTACTCTGGAGAAGGACATGGAAGATATAGAATGTAGGTAAATAGATAGTGATATCTTGATTAATGTCCATATAACAGAGGAGGAAGTACTGTATGTCTTGAAATGCATAAAAGTGGATAAATCCCCAGGACCTGATCAGGTGTACCCTAGAACTCTGTGGGAAGCCAGGGAAGTGATTGCTGGACCTCTTGCTGAGATATTTGCATCATTGATAGTCACAGGTGAGGTGCCAGAAGACTGGAGGTTGGCTAATGTGGTGCCACTGTTTAAGAAGGGTGGTGAGAAAAAGGCAGAGAAGTAGAGACCAGTGAGCCTGATGTTGGTGGTGGGCAAGTTGTTGGAGGGAATCCTGAGGGACAGGATGTACATGTATTTGGAAAGGTGAGGACTGATTAGGGATAGTCAACATGGGCTTTGTCTATGGGAAATCATGTCTCACAAACTTGATTGAGTGTTTCGAAAAAGTAACAAAGAGGATTGATGAGGGTAGAGTGGTAGACATGATCTATGTGGACTTCAGTAAGGCATTCGACAAGGTTCCCCATGGTAGACTGGTTAGCAAGGTTAGATCTCATGGCATAAAAGAAGAACTAGCCACAGCACTGGTTTGAAGGTAGAAGACAGAGGGTGGTGGTGGAAGGTTATTCTTCAGACGAGAGGCCTATGACCAGTGGAGTGCCACAAGGATCAGTGCTGGATCCACTACTTTTTGACATTTATATAAATGATTTGGATGTAAGCTTAAAAGGTGTTGTTAGTAAGTTTGTACATGACACCAAAATAGGAGGTGTAGTGGACAGTGAAGAAGGTTACCTCGGATTTCAACAGGATCTTGACCAGATGGGCCAATGGGCTAAGGAGTGGCAAATGGAGTTTAATTTAGATAAATGCGAGCTGCTGCATTTTGGGAATGCAAATCTTAGCAGGACTTATACACTTAATGGTAAGGTCCTAGGGAGTGTTGCTGAACAAAGAGACCTTGGAGTGCAGGTTCATAGCTCCTTGAAAGTAGAATCACATGTAGATAGGATAGTGAAGAAGACATTTGGTATGCTTTCCTTTATTGGTCAGAGTATTGAGTACAGGAGTTGGGAGGTTATGTTGCGGCTTACAAGACATTGGTTAGGCCAGTGTTGGAATATTGCGTGCAATTCTGATCTCCTTCCTATAGGAAGAATGTTGTGAAACTTGAAAGGGTTCAGAAATGATTTACAAGGATGTTGCCAGGGTTGGAGGATTTGAGCTTTGGGGAGAGGTTGAATAGGCTGGGTCTGTTTTCCCTGGAGCATCAGAGGCTGAGGGGTGACCTTGTAGAGGTTTATAAAATCATAAGGAGCATGGATAGGGTAAATAGACAAGGTCTTTTCCCTGAGGTGGGGGAGTCCAGAACTAGAGGGCATAGGTTTAGAGTGAGAGGGGGAAAATTTAAAAGAGACCTAAGGACAACTTTTCCATGCAGAGAGTGGTGCGTGTATGGAATGAGCTGCCAGAGGAAGTGGTGGAGGCTGGTACAATTGTAACATTTAAAAGGCATCTAAATGGGTACATGAATAGCAAGGGTGTGGAGGGATATAAGCTGGGTGCTGGCAGGTGGGACTAGATTGGGTTGAGATATCTGGTCTGCATGGAGGAGTTGGACCAAAGGGTCTATTCCCGTGATGTATATCTCTATGACTCTATAAAGCTGAGTCTGTTTGCCCTGGAGCGTTGGAGACTGAGGGGTGGCCTTGTGGAATTTTATAAAATCATGAGGAGCAGGAATAGGGTAAATAGATTATTAAACCTGTTGGACTATAACCTGGTGTTGTGTGATTTTTAACTTTGTAAATAGTTAAGGTCTTTTCCCTGGGGTGAGGGAGTCCAGAACTAGAAGGCAGAGATTTAGGGTGAGAGGGGGAAAATTTAGATGGGACCTAAAGGTCAAATGTTTCACACAGAGGGTGGTACATGTATGGAAGGAGCTGCCAGAGGAAGTGGTGGAGGCTAGTACAATTACAACAGTTAAAAGGCATCTGGATGAGTTTATGGATAGGAAGGGTTTAGAGGGACAAGGGCCAAGTGCTGGCAAATGGGACTAGGTTAACTTAGGATATCTGATCAGCATGGACAAGTTGGACCAAAGGTTGGACTATGCTGTACATCTCCATGACTCTATGACTCTAAGAGTATCTTGGTAGCACTACCATTGACGAGCCGAGTTCTAAAGGACATTGTTGTTCAGACTGGGTCTGCAGTAGTTGCTGAGGGATTCCTGCAGATAATGACAAACAAAATGCTCCATTGAATGCTTGTCATTTAACTGAGCTGTTTGTCAGCTGCCAATATTTTGGCAAAATGACCTGAGCATTATATATACCCTCAATGGAAAGGCATGAAAAAAAAGCTATAGAATTTTCTAGATTCAGTCTTGTAGTCACAAAGGATACCAATCTGCGAGCAAAGAACCATGGGATATTGTTCCCAGCAGGTCAATAAAATGACGAATGGTTCTGAACTCAGCAGCAGCAGAGGGCACAGACTCTACTCTGTTGAAATAGCTGAAAAGACAAATTAATACTGAAGTGGACAATATTGGGTTCGACTGTCTAGGAATACACCAAAATAGACTGGAGTAGATTACTAAAACTAGGCTGATACACTTCAATCAAGCAACATGGCCGGCTAAGTAAACATTCAGATATACATGCAGAATTATTGCTCACTCTGAAAAGGGAATAGAGTGTCACATTAATGTAGTTAATTGCCCAGAACTGAAGACATCTTGTACTTAAGAATGGCTGTCCTAATCAGTACAAAATAGGGCAAATCCAACCTGACTGCTTACTGCTCCATCAGTGTACTGTTGATCATCAGCAAAACGATAGAATCTCATTGACAATATGATCGAGCAGTACCTACAGTCCCAGAAATAACCAGCTCTTGACCTCATTTCAAGTTTGGTCCAAACATGGAGAAAATAGTTGAGCTCAGCCATGAAGGTTAGTGTGACTACCAATGACATCAAGGCAGTATTTGATTGAGTATTCCATGAAGGAGATCTGACAAAATGGGAATCGGGAGCAAATTTCTCGGCAGATCGGATTCATAGCTAGCACAAAACAAAGGTTCTGGTGACAGAGGCCAATCATCTGTTGTAATCCTGGCAGGGACTGTTAACAATTAAAGAGAAATCCAACCAATAAACCAGATCAGTATGAGATTGCACATGGTGAATGAAACATACATTTTGTTGTATATCTAAAAGAGTTAAACTAAGCCAGCAATATTAACTCAAACATTAGAATTTACAATTACATACATTATGAACTTTGTTTCACTTTTTAGTCTGCTCCCTAGAATTCAGTTATACATTACAACAATCTTAAATATCAACCCAAAGTTATAGCACAGTCCTCTGGAATTCATGTTCACTCCTCTCAGTATTCTAGCTATCCTCCGACATGAGATTTTTAAGAGAGGCCTTTTCATTAGTGTTTGGGGACCATAAGAGGCTATGGGACAGCATAAAGTGGATTATGGAGGTGTCAAAGGGACTGGATGGAGCAGTTGCTGGGGCACAAGGGATAAACATCAGAGGGCTTACGTTTTAAGAAAACAACTGAATCAAGTTCCAGAGAGCTGAGGTGCACCTTTTAACAGCCACCTTGGCATTTGACCATCTCTGAGGTTACGTCTGAACTGCTTCCAGGGGTAGCGGTTCTGGGTTCTAACCCTCTCTCACACTGAGGCAGGAAAATTTCACAACAGGGTATCCATTTCAGTCATGAAAATCTGGCCCTTTCTGTCTGAATGTCTGTGGGCAGCAAGAACAATTGCCTCTTCCTTTGCATTCAGGCATTCAACCTAATACTCAATGTTGAACAAATTTTGATCTGGGTGCCGATCCAGTTACATTCAGCTTTTAGACATAAACATACCCGCCACATCCAAGAAGTGGTGAAACAATAATGTGACTTCTTTACTTAATGATAAGACTATTTGCAGAGAGATTTACTAGAGTAGGTACGGTACATCTAACTCGTATCACTGCTTCTTCAGACTGCCCTAACAAGTCATGGGACTAATACATTATATCCTGTCGAGGTGTACGATGATTAACAATCCTTTAAATGACATCTTCTTAAAGGAGCATGCATATTGTATTTCTGTAGTCTCCAATGGCAACATGGTCTTGTTGCTGGGTAGAACTAGTGGGAGCTTCATACACTCTTCTCCACTACACCATTTTAACTTGAATTTGAAGGGGATTATTTAAATATTCACCATCTTATTAACCGCACATTTTTTAAATGCTCTATTTACAACTTATGTGCTCCAAATTGAATACAGTAATGAAAATGTGGTTTGGCAACAACTGAACTTAGCCTGATCTGTGTTTGCTTTGAGCAGGTTCCTGAGGTAATCAGAAAGGGGGGAAATATTACAAGACAAGCTTCATTTGACAAACTTGACAAACAAGTGAACAGAGCGAGCTACGACTTACTGATGTAAGAAAAATGAGGAGACTTCCTGAAGCCAATATGAATATCAATCATCTCATTCCCAATCCCTTGTTCCTGTTGGTTTTCTGAACAGTGTGGCCATTAATATGGAGCGTTTGTGACCTGGCTGACAACTTCCTACCTTTCACTCCAGCACAAACATCCTTCTCCCAAGAAGAAAACTTAATCTTTTTCCAACGATGTCAATAGTTCAGAACATCAAATTTGGTTGTGCTGCTGACACAAATGCTTCTGGCAACACTAACAAACAGAGCTGGGGAGGCAGAGGTTTATTTTATGAGCAAAGAAAGTAATAATAAAGATATTGACAAAATCTCAATCAAGTTTGCAAGGTGTATTTTAACTTCCCGCGGCCCTGATATTTACACAGTGGTGGGTGGGGGGAGGCTGGAAGCAGCTAAAAAAACCTGGCAGTCCCAACAACATGAAGGTCCTATACTAATACAGAAGCTGCTGGAAAAGTTCAACAGGTCTGACAGCATCTGACCATAACGTTTCTGAGGAAGAGTCACTGTACCCAAAACGTTAACTCTGATTTCTCTTCACAGATGCTGCCAGACCTGCTGAGCTTTTCCAGCAACTTTTGTTTTTGTTTCTGATTTACAGCATCTGCAGTTCTTTAAGTTTTTTTAACATGAAGGACCTGCTGCTTTGAACAGAAAGGTCCCATTGCCATTTGGCATCTCCATCTCCTGCTTCTGCTTGTTGGAACAGACAGATGGGCAACTTAACTGGCAGGGAGGGAGGAAGGCCAGGGGTGACGATTGGCAAGGGACAAAGGGGAGGTTGATGTCAGGGCTGGGGGAGGGGGAGGTGGGCTAAACCCAGCAATTAGAGCAATGCGGGAGCCTGAAGACTTCTGCAAAGGGCCCTAGGTTGTGCACCTTTGCTTCGTCTAGCACACAAGGGAGTTATCACTGGGGAACCTATAACTCCTGCTTCAGTCTCTGCAATGTTTTATGACACCAGGGTGATTCATGCAAAACCAGTCTTCCAGTTGTACTGTGGGACCACAAATTAAATTTGCCAAACTAATATTGCAACACTTAGATAGCCTTTGACATTTTGGGAAAGCAAATCTCAGCAGGACTTATACACTTAATGGTAAGATCCTAGGGAGTGTTGCTGAACAAAGAGACCTTGGAGTGCAAGTTCATATCTCCTTGAAAGTGGAGTCGCAGGTAGATAGGATAGTGAAGAAGACATTTGGTATGCTTTCCTTTATTGGTCAGAGTATTGAGTACAGGAGTTGGGAGGTCATGTTGCGGCTGTACAGGACATTGGTTAGGCCACTGTTGGAATATTGCATGCAATTCTGATCTCCTTCCTATCGGAAAGATGTTGTGAAACTTGAAAGGGTTCAGAAATGCTTTACAAGGATGTTGCCAGGGTTGGAGGATTTGAGCTATAGGGAGAGGCTGAACAGGCTGGGTCTATTTTCCCTGGAGCGTCGAAGGCTGTGGGGTGACCTTATAGAGGTTTACAAAATTATGAGGTGCATGGATAGAGTAAATAGGCAAAGTGTTTTCCATGGGGTCGGGGAGTCCAGAACTAGAGGGCATAGGTTTAGGGCAAGAGGGGAAAGATATAAAACCTACGGGGCAACTTTTTCATGCAGAGCGTGGTATGTGTATGGAATGAGCTGCTAGAGGAAATGGTGGAGGCTGGTACAATTGCAACATTTAAGAGGCATTTGGATGGGTATATGAATAGGAAAGGTTTGGAGGGATATGGGCCGGGTGCTGGCAGGTGGGACTAGACTGGGTTGGGATATCTGGTCGGCATGGACGGGTTGGACCAAAGGGTCTGTTTCCATACTGAACATCTTTATGACTCTATGACACGATCTGCTATTGTAAAACTGGCAACACGGAAAGAATGGATGGAGCTGGAGGTAAATTTCACATCTTCATGGATACAAAAAAAACCACTGACTAATAACAAGATTATGGAGCACCCTCTCACTACAAAATTCGAAGAGGGAGTCTGTAAGAAGCATCTATACTTGAAAGAGAACATGTAACTATTAAAAGGTGTTGTCTTGAACATTCGTAACCTAATAGTCTGTCTGAAATTGTCAGCAACATAAAGACTGTTTAATTAGAGTATAATGGAAAAAGGTTACATTAAAATTTTCTTGAGATTGCTGAGACAAGTTTTGTGGCAGACAGAAGGAAGTTTGTACAACCCAGATTAAACTTCCCTTTATTGTTAAACATGTCTTTTTTAGAGATTCCAATTTGTGATGAAAAAGCTGCTGGCAATACCAACGTTTATTACCCCTAACTTCCCTTGAGAAGTAGATGGTGAGCTGCCATCTTGAGCCACTGCTGTCCATCTGCTGGGAAGGGTCTCGATGCCTTACCAATATGGGAACCAAGTCAGGATGTGTGTGGTGAAGAGAGCAACTTCCAGGTGGAGATTCATAATTTACTGGATGGAATGTGGTTTGGGTTTAATCTCCATTTGGAATTTGTGAAGAAAAAGCAGTTGGAAGGTACATTCAGAATTGCTGCAACCTACTGTAGTCCTCATGGAACCTTGTGGCAGAAAACAGTCCACAGAGAATTGTGGGAAGGGATTTGGGTATCCGTGGGCAACCAGAACAGGGAGCTGAAGATATCCACAGAGGATACTACTTGCTGCTGGAAATCAACTCACTTAAATTCCTGAGGATTGAGTGAAGTGACATTTGAAGGGACATGCCTGGTTTAACAGGGAGCAGTACACAATACTTGGGTTTTAGCAATAATAAACCTCTGGGCAGTATTTTACATTTTTTTTGGCTAAGTGTTATTTTCATCAAGTTTCTTGGGGGGATTCTCACCATGAAGCTCAGTGAGATTTCTTGCCATTTCTTACCTCTGTGTTTTGTTATGAAGGTGTGGGTGTACTGTACCTTGTAAAGTGAGCAGTGACAGCACCAAGTGTTCTCAATAAGGTCCATTGTAACATGTGCTCCAGTTACTGGAGTAGCTGCCTGGAAACAATGAAAAATAGATTTGAATTAGGCCAATCAGTTTAAATTATACCCAGAAAAATACCAAATTCCAATGAATTGAGTATATTGACAATCTTAAAAGCCAATGACACAATCCGATGATTTGGGGTAAACTACCAGGGAAAATTGAACAGTTGGGAGGACATCTGCCAAGCCCCGGCGGATAAAATACTGCCTGAAAAGTAGCTCTCTTAAAAGTATCTTTTTCGATCAATAAGACACAGGAAGATCCAAATAGAAGAACCGAAAGCTGCCTGGTTTTGAGATAAGAAGTTTTGTTTTGTAAATCTTAATTGGGAGTTTTATTGCATTAGTATTATAGAAGGGAAGGCAAAAGATAGGTTAGCGTAAGGACTTGTACATAGTTGTTAGTTAATTATTCTCTGTTATACTTTAAGAAATAAATTTGTTAATTTTTACTTTAAATAGTTCTTGGCCATTCAAATATTTACAGATTACTGCTCGGGATAAATCTGTTCTGTGTTGCTGGTTTTAAATTAAGCAGGAGGGTTTACCCTGTGTCATAACAGTTTGGGGGCTCGGGTCCATGATTTGAACTGGTTTCGACAGATTGAATAGATTTGGGGATACGAAAAATCCCAGCAGATTTAAGCGCTTGCTGGTTAGTGTCCTAGATCTTTAACTAAAATGTAGGTGAGGCAATTTGTTTAATTTCAGTGACTTGTGGATAATTAAATTAAAAGTGAGAGAAATGGTTTTTAAAATTGCTAAAGAGGTTCTGAGATTTGAAGATGTTTTCTCAAATTTGCCAAGAAAGTTTAGAAAGAAAGAAAATGGCCATACTTTTAGAATTGGAAAATAAGTTAGAATTGGGTTTAACCAAGGACAAAAGTAAAGCTGAAATTGTAAAGGGGTTACTCAAACACTTAGGTGTGTCAGAGAAACATTTGAACTTGAGAAGTTGCGACTTAGTCAGCAAAGTCAAGTTAACCGGATGGAGATTAAAAGAGAAGGGAGCGATATATGTAAGTATGTCAAAACTCTGCCACATTTTGATGAGAAAGATGTTGAAACCATCTTTATTTCATTTGAAAAGTTGGTTAGGCAGATGGAGTGGTCCGAGGATTTATGGGTAATGCTAGTTCAGACTAAACTGGTAGGCAGAGCTAGTGAGGAACTTGCCACACTGTTAGATGAGGGGTCAAGAGATTATGAAGAGGTTAAACAAGCTATTTTAAGTGCTTATGAATTGGTACCGGAAGCATATAGACAGTGGTTCAGAAACTCAAAGAAGGAGCCAGGTCAGACTTACGTTAGGGTTCAAAAAAATTAAACATGGTCATTTTGATCGATGGGTGTGTGCTTTGAAAATAGAAAGGCCATTTGAGGCCCTAAGAGAGATTATTCTGCTGTACGAATTTAAAAACTCACCCCCTGAAATGGTAAGAATTCACATGGAGAAACAGAATTTTCAGCAAGTGAGAAGGGCAGCAGAATGACTATATGTTGGTGCATAAGACAAGCTTCCGGCCAGAATTTTGTCCTGTGAGGGATAGAAGTTGGGAGAAGGGGAGATCCTGCACTACAAAACCAAGAGTAGAGAGCACTGGTAAGAATTTGCCGCATGTTAAAGAGGCCCAAGAGGGTGGACAGGAGGTGAAAGGTGTCAGGAGTTTTCACTGTAATGGAGTGGGACACTGAAAATTACAGTGCTGGTGGTTTCAAAAGGGCACTGGGAAAAGATGTTTTCACTGCTAGAGAGTGGGACACGTAAATTCATGGTGCTGGTCGTTAAAGAAAGGTGCTGTCGGAAAAGATGTGGTAAAGGAAGCTAAGCCAATGGCATTAGCGTGGGTAGTAAAGGAGACCCGAAGAAGAGCCAAAGAGCTGCAGGACAGTGCACAGCCTAGGCAGGGGCTGGGTATGGAGTTAGTACCAGATCTCTACAAAGAATTCACCTCTGTGGGTCAAGTGAGAGAAGGACAAGAAGTTATAATTTTGAGAGATACAGGATCTAACCAGTCGCTGATAGTCAGGGATGAACGAATATGCACTCTTTTTGATCTTATCTGTAATTTGTGGGGTAGATGGACAGAAATATAGTGTTCCCCTGTGTAAGATCACGTTGGAGTGCCAACTTAAGACAGGGGAAGTTACAGTGGGAGTGATTGACAGAGTATCAGTTTGTTCTTGGAATGATTTGGCAGGATCGAAGGTGGTAATGACACTCCTTGTTGTGGAGAAGCCCAAGGAAACCAAGAAACTGAGGAGTTAAAACAGAAAGATCCTGGTATTTTCCCAGACTGTGTGGTAACCAGATCCCACTATCATAAGTCACAGCATGAAGCAAAAAGCAAAGAGAAAGATGAAGGAGTTGAAGTTTAGTTAGCGAACACTCTGTTTGATGTAATGGTGCAGGAAAAACCTGAACAGGCAGAGGGTCAGACAGAAGTATTTAGTCCTGAAATGCTACAGAAGTTGCAAAAGCAAGACAAGGCAATAAAAGATGTATATGTGGATGCGTACTCTGAAAAGGAGGCTGAGAGTATTCTGGAGGGTTATTATCTGAAAGATAAAATCCTAAGATGGAAATGGAGACCATGATAGGTTAGTGCAGAGGAGAAATGGGCTGAAGTGCACCAGATTGTGTTGCCGGTAGCATACAGACAGGAGGTATTATGGGTAATACATGAACTACCTGTAGGAGGTCACCTAGGGGTACGAAAGACTCAGGCTAAGGTACAAAAACATTTTTATTGGCCTGGAATGCACAAGGATGTACTTTTGCCATACGCATCATTCATGCCAAATGGTAGGTAAGTCACAGGCAGTAATAAAACCAGAACTTTGTGGCCAATTCCTGCATTTGACAAACCTTACACGTGGGTTATAATAGATTGTGTAGGCCCCTCCCGAGAACTAAAAGTGGGAACCAGTACTTGTTAACCATAAAGGATGTGTCTCCCAGATTTCCACAAGCAATTCCATTACAGAGTATCAAGGCAAAAAGGGTAGTAGAGGGGTTAGTAGCTTTCTTCACACAGTATGGGCTACCCAGAGAGATTCAGTCAGACCAAGGGTCAAGTTTTACTTCTAGGCTGTTTAAGGAGGGTATGGATAGCTTAGGTATACAGCGCTTTAAATTCAGTGTGTACCACCCTGAATCCCAGGGAGCTTTAGAAAGGTGGCATCAGACCTTGAAGATCATGTTGTGAGTATACTGTCAGGATTACCCGAATGATTGAGATAAAGGTACCCCATTCACATTGTTTGCCATTAGAGATGCCCCAAATGAATCTATTCATTGAATGAATCACTCCTTTTGAGTTAATATTTGGTCATGAAGTGAGAGGTCCTTGGAAATTAATTAAAGAAAAAATGACAGGACCAAAATCGGACATCTCACACTTAGTTTATGTGTCCGAGGGGAGGGAGCGATTAAACCGAGTAGGTGAGTTAGCTAAACAGCACCTAAAGAGGGCACAGTATAGAATGAAGCAGGTGGCAGATAAAAGCTCTGAGACTCAGACGTTTTCCCAAAGGGATAAAATGTTAATACCGTGTTATCAGCGATAGGAGATCCCTTCAAAGCCAGGTTTAGTGGTCCCTATCAAATTGAAAAAAAGTTGAGTCAGATGAACTGTTTAGTAAAGATGCCAATATAGACAAAAACGGTATTGGGTATGTCATGTGAACGTGTTCAAACCGTATTATACTGGAGAGAAAGAACTGGAGAAACAGGTGTTAGTTACTGCCCTGCAGGGTGAGGAATCAAATCCAGATGATGTGGATTTTGATGTGCCTCAAAGTAGATTAAAAAAATGAAGAAGTCCTTGAGGAGTGGGATAGGTTAGTAAATTATCTGTCTCAGGAGCATAAACACAGTTCAAATATTTGTTACTGCATTATAAGGACATGTGTAAGAATCAGATGGGGAGGACTAATGCTATTGTACATGAAGTAGACGTAGATAATACTGCTCCGATAAAACAACACCCCTATCGGCCTAATCCTTTCAAAGCCAGGCAGGTCCAGATGGAGGTGGAGGCCATGCTCGGTGAGGACATCATTGAACCAAGCTGATTCACCGATCGTCTTAGTTCTCAAACCGGATGAGACTCGGCAATTCTGCGTGGATTATCGGAAAGTCAATGCCTAGCTTGGAGAACTGTATCGAGAAAGTCAGACAAGCCAGTTACATCACCAAATTAGAATGCATGGTTACTACAAACCTTTATCAGAAACAACAAAAGAATTCTCCCCGTTTGTAACCCAATATGGGCTATATCAGTTTAAAATGATGCTCTTTAGAATGAAGAACACACCCGCCACATTCCAAAGACCCACGAACAGAGTTGTGGCTGGGTTAACAAACTGTGCACTCTATTTGGACGTGTAGTGATCTTTAGTAAGTCCTGGATAGATCACATGGTACAGTTGGCAGAGCTCTTTGAATGACTACGAGAAACAAAGCTGGTGAAAAACTTAAATAAAATGGGATTCATGAAAGCAGAGGTGACGTTCTTGGGACATAACATCAGTCATGAAAGGTTGACCCCATGGAACGTAAAGATGAAGGCCATCGAGGAATTTCCATGACTAACCTCGAAGAAAGAGGTGCTTCATTCTTCCGACTCAGTGGATTATATTGGAAGTTTGTTCCAAACCTCAGCAGTATAATGGCACCGTTAACCGATTTGCTGATGAAGAACACAATGTTTTGGTGGACAGAACCATGCCTGGAGGCATTCGACAATTGGAAAGCTATATTAACCACCAAACCAGTTTTAGCTTCACCAAACTTTTCAAGATCTTTTACAGTCGCCATCGTTGCTAGTGACATTGGATTTGGAGCTGTACTCCTACAGGAAGATGAGGATGGGATTGAACTGCCAGTTGGTTACTGTTCGAAGAAGATCAACATCCATCAAAGGAAATGCTCCATGATCGAAAAGGAACGAGAGAGTTTGGTACTGACCTTACAACATATTTTTGTGTATGTCATGAACAATGTGTCAGAGATGGTTGTGTACATGGATCACAATCCGCTTACATTCTTAGAGCATTTTAAAGAATAAAAAATAAGACTATTTCATTGGAGTCTTATGTTACAGACTTTTAATTTAAAAATCGTACATGTTGCGGGTAGGAAGAATGTAATCACAGACGCATTATCGCAGATTTAACTGATAGAGTTTAGATGAGATTTGTCTTTATTTAATGTTATATACAGTATATGGGAAGACATTAAGGTGAACTTATATTAAAGTTATCTGTATGTTAGGGTAACGGTTTAAAACGTAGAGAAAAAAAATGAAGCCATCTTTTCATTATGATGGTTCACTTTTTCCTTAAGGGGGGAGGTGTTATGAAGATGTGGGTGAACTATACCTTTGATAGAGTATAGTGCTAGCAGTGTCAGCACCAAGTGTACTCAAAAAGACACAACGTAACATGTACTAGTGTAGCTGGTTACCTGGAAACAACAAAAAGCAGATTTTAATTAGGCCAATCAGTTTATATTATGCCCCGGAAATACCAAATTCCAATCAAGTTTGAATTGAGTATATTGACAATCTTAAAAGCCAATGACATAATCCGATGCTCTGGGGTATAAGACCAGGGAAAGTTGAACAGTTGGAAGGAGAACTGCCAAGCCTACAATGTAAACAGACTGCCTGAAAAATAGCTTCCTTAAAAGTATCTTTTTTGATCAGTAACCTGTGACACAGACATTCCTAAGAAGAAGAAAAGAAGACACAGGAAGATCTAAATAGAAGAACTGAAAGCTGCCTGGTTTCGAGGTAAGAAGTTTCGTTTTGTAAATCTTAATTGGAAGTTTTATCGGGCTAGTGTTTTATAAGGGAAGGTAAAAGTTAGGTTAGAGTAAGGACTTGTACATAGTTGTTAGTTATTATTCTCTGTTATACTCTAAGAAATAAAGTTGTTAATTTTTACATTAAATAGTTCTTAGCCACTCGAATATTTACAGATTACTGCACCGGATAAATCTTTTCTGTGTTGCTATATTTAAATTAAGCAGGAGGGTTTACCCCATGCCATAACAGTTTATTTTGTTAATCATAGAATCCCTAAAGTGTGGAAGCATCGAGTTCACACTGGCCCTCTGAAGAGCATCCCACCCAGACCCCGCCCTCCTATCCTCTCCCTCTAACCCTGCATTTTCCATGCACATCTAACCTGCACATCTTTCAACTATGGGAGGAAACCGGAGCACCCGGAGGAAATCCACACAGACAGAATGTGCAAACTCCACACAGGCTATTGCCAGGTGGAAGTGAACCTGGGTCCCTGGTGCTGTGAGGCAGCAGTGCTAACCACTGAGCCACCGTGTCACTCTTACCTGCCTACCACACTGGTATGGATCTCCTCTCATCCAATTCTAGCCCCATTCACCAACTCGCCATTCAAGAGCAACTGCCAGGATATCCCAGAATTAACTGATATCTCTGGCACTGACACCATCTTCAAAAGTCCATTGTGCACTCAGGCAAGCTCTGTCAGTGTGCAGCTGTCCTGCACAGTTCCTGACATTTGAACTGCACATGGCAGACAAGGGAAAATTGGCACCCTGCTTTACAGGCAGGGACTTGGAGGTCTTATTGGATGGGGTGAGACAGAGGATTGTATTTACTACTCATTGGACTGAGTGGAGGCCATGACATCAGACCATGCCAGCCTGGCTAGCACAATCTCAGCTGGCTAGAGGAATGCACAGAAGGTCAATGACCTGCCTTACTTTGTCAGGGGAAGTGCCACTGCCTTCTCTCCAAACCTTCATACTGACTCTATCTCTGCTACTGCACCCACCTTTCCCCAACAGCAAGACTCTGTCACTCTCACCACTGGCTACATCCTCTACCTTCACTCGTTGTCATCCACCACCATCTCTGACATCACTAACCCTGCAAAGCTTTCTGTGCTGCCTATTCACTATTCATACGCCTGGGGATACCTCCCCATCGAAAAAAAGCATTGTGAGTTGTGCCTCCCACTTTCATCTCACTTAAAATCTGCCTCGTTCACATTTCTGGAAGAAAACAACCCAGAGTTTTGGTTCCTCACCCCTTAAGAGGAAAGGATCCTGATTCTGATGGTTCAAAGCAACTGATTGACTGGGTGCAAACCCCCAGACTGGTATCAGAATTTTCCCTTGACTTACTCCCCTCTGCAATAGCTATTTCTCTTGAATTGACTGAGGACTGCTGGCAGTCGTGACAAGGCCCTTTATGTCTGCATTAAATGGCATGGTACTACAGTATCTCGGGGACGTTACAGAACCCTGGTATCTCTGGTTGAGGGGCAAGATGCAAAAAGAAAAGATAAAGCAAGGTAAGTATGCTGTGAGCATCCAGAGAGGCTCAACTTAAGTAACTACTAAGGACCAAGTGAAGACCCCTGAGATGCAGTCTGGACCAATCCGTGAGCTGGGTGTGTGCTCCTGAACGGACTGTATACTTGCTGCAGCATTGCAATAATATTGCTGCTTTACCCTAAGGTACATTGATGCGCAGAAGGGTATTGTAAGTGGGTCAGAGTTGAACCATGAGGATTTGGTAAGGCTGACACATGACGAATGTTAATGGTCTGTGTGTGGCCAGCCTGCATAGAGTGTCCCCTGAGATGCTGGTACCTGGTGTCAAACATGAAGATCCTTTATGGCAAGCAGGGAGCTGATGGAACCAGGTACCTGCGCTGACCTCCATGTCGAGAATTCTCAGCATCGAATTTGCTCAAAGTAAATGGGAAGCTGCATTTGAATGAAAGAAGATGCACGGTAAATAAGACTGAAAACAAAACAGTGATCTTGAAATGTTCAAGAGAGGGAGTAGAGACAACTTGGAACTTATAGACCTGTGAGTCTTATTTCAGTTGTGGGTAAAGTATTGGAAAGGGTTATAAGAGATAAGATTCATAATCATCTAGAGAGGAATAAGTTGATAAGGGGTAGTCAATATGGTTTCATGAAGGGTAGGTCGCGCCTCACAAACTTTATTAAGTTCTTTGAGAAGGTGACCAAATAGGTGGATGAGGATAAAGCGGTTAATGTGGTGTATATGGATTTCAGTAAGGTGCTTGATAAGGTTCCCCATGGTAAGCTACTGCACAAAATACGGAGACATGGGATTGAGGATGATTTAGTGGTTTGGGCAAGAAATTGGCTAGCTGAAAGAAGAGAGAGATGATAGGAAATATTCATCCTGGAGTTCAGTTATTAGTAGGGTACCGCAAGAATCTGTTTTGGGTCCACTGTTGTCCATCATTTATATAAATGACCTGATTGAGGGCATAGAAGGATGGGTTAGTAAATTTGCAGATGACACTAAGATCGGTAGAGTTGTGGATAGTGACGAAGGATGTTGTAGGTTACTGTGGGAAAAAGATCTGCTGCTTTGCCCAGCCACAGCATGGCCACATGAAAACACAGATGCTGGCTTGTATAACACAGAAATCAAGTCTACCAACACATACAGAACACACCCACAATGCCCCAGTCTTGGTCAAGTAAAGAAACCAGGCATGGCCAAGCTATCCCCAGACCAGAGAATACACTTCCTAAACAGCCTTCACAATAAAGCTCCCAGTCCTGATTAACATTGCAGTCCCAATACTCTAAGGGCAGGCTCATTTCCCATTGACACCAATACCGCATAAACAAAGAGACAGACCAAGAGACCCCGGAAGACTTCGCTCACAGGAGGAACACAATGGATGCCAGGAGAAGGGATATTTGCATATATTCGAGCAGACGAGAAATACAATGAAGAATCCTCTAGAACACATTCTCACCTACTCAAGGAGATGGCTGGAATCTCCTGTGTTAATTACAAATGAATTGCTGCTGCCGGAAGCTTGATTAACTTCCATTCAGATTACTCTTGTTTTAGTCGCTTTACAATTTTCACCATTGTACTGTAACTGCTTTACAATTCTCACCTTTGTGTTGTACCCCAATAAAGCATGCCTGCACCTTCTGTTCTGGGAAAAGCATTCTGGCCATCTATGTAGAGAATCAGTTCTATGTCAACCTGGTCAATTTCTCTTCCATGATATCTCTTTGTCTAATAAACTGCTTGTAAATTTCACCACAATCCTCGTTTGTGGTCTCTGAGTTATTGGGCTAAATTTCTCTGACAGTTACAGAGAGACATTGATAAGCTGCAGAACTGGGCTGAGAGGTGGCAAATGGAGTTTAATGTGGAAATGATTCACTTTGGAAGGAGTAACAGGAATGTAGAGTACTGGGCTAATGGTCAGATTCTTGGTAGTGTCGATGAGCAGAGATCCTGGTGTCCAGGTATGTAGATCCTCGAGAATTGCCACCCAAGTTGATGCGATTGTTAGGAAAGCATATGGTGTGTTAGCTTATATTTGGTAGAGGGATTGTGTTTCAGAACCATGAGATCTGCTGCAGCTGTACAAAACTCTGGTACAGCCACGTTTGGTGTATTGTATACAGTTCTGGTCACCGCATTGTAGGAAGGATGTGGAAGCTTTGGAAAGGGTTCAGAAGAGATTTACTAGGATGTTGCCTAGTATAGGGGGAAGGTCTTACGAGGAAAGACTGAGGGATTTGAGGCTGTTTTTGTTAGAGTGAAGAGGGTTGAGAGACAACTTAATTGGGACATATAAGATAATCAGAAGGTTATATCGGGTGGACAGTGAGAGCCTTTTTCCTCGGATGGTGATGGCTAGTACGGGGAGATAAAGCTTTAAATTGAGGGGTGATAGATATAGGACAGATGTCAGAAGTAGTTTCTTTATTCAGAGAGTAGTAGGGGTGTGGAACACACTGCCTGTGACAATAGTAGACTCGCCAACTTTGAGGGCATTTAAATGGTCATTGGATAGGCATATAGATGAGAATGGAATAGTGTAGGTTAGATGGGCTTCAGATTGGTTCCACAGATCAGCGCAACACAGAGAGCTGAAGGGCCTGTACTGCGCTGTAATGTTCTATATTCTATGTTCGACGTTCTATGTTCGAATCTCTCTTAGTGGGCAACCAGCCTCCACCTAATGGGAATCTCACCTTGATGTCTGGAACTCAGTTACAAGATGCAGCAAATTGCTTCTAATGTCAGGATAGGCTTTGTTGGATTTCTTGCACAATTTGGACACATTTCTTGTCATAGACCACATCGTTAAGGTCCTTTTAAGGTTCCACTCTTTTCTGCTGAGAGTGCAGCCTAACTGTAACTGCAACTTGGGGATTTGTTTGTATTAAGAAGTTAGTTTTTTAGTTGCATATTAAGTAATGTCTTAGTCAATGTTGATATTCACTTGTTTGTTGCAGTAAACGTCTTGAGGTGTGAAATCTTGCTGGATTCTTCTGAGTAGGTCACTGGGAATTCATAAGTTGCATTAAATATGATCTGTATGGGAAGTGTAACAGAATGCAGGAACTTATTCCAATTATAGGTTCCTCAATTGTGTTGTGCACACTGTCAAATGCACAATATCCTCCAACTAACATGTTGATTTTCATTCTTGAGCCAAGTGTGCAGAAATGGGAATATTGCTGGCTCCACATATTCAACCTGAAAGACTGGCTGCCTGAATTTCCTGCTTTTGGTGCAGAGGGGTAGACTGGACTGGGCCTTCATGATGGGTGACCTGGGAAGACCTGAGGAGAATGCCCACTGCACAGGAAGCATACCAAACAAGTCTGTCTTGGGATTCCAATGGTGTGTCTAAGGTTTAAAAATAAAGATGACCACATAAAATATCCATCCAACCTTCACATTTGCCCAGCAGACATTCCCCATGCTACATCCAAGCCAACACGTGCCATCTAATTCCCTATGCCCAACCATGTGGTCTCCCCCATCCTCCATGTCAATTCTTGTCACTGTACCAACTTTACGCCAACTTAGTACAGACTCATGCTAGACATTGCCTGAACTTATCATTCTTTGCCCTTTCACATACCATGCCAACTAATCTAGCACACACAATTCCATGGAGAGTTCACTTATAGAATAGAATGTCTACAGTGCGAAAAGAGGCCATTTGGCCCATTAAGTCTGCATTGACCCTCTGAACAGCATCCCACCCTATCCAGACCCTGCATTTCTTTCCTGAAGAAGGGCTTATGCCCGAAACGTCGATTCTCCTGTTCCCTGGATGCTGCCTGACCTGCTGCGCTTTTCCAGCAACACATTTTCAGCTCTGATCTCCAGCATCTGCAGACCTCACTTTCTCCTCAAAGATAATACCAATCACAGTCAACTCGCCTTGTTTAAAATTTAAAATTCCTCATTAACAGTTGCATTTTCCATGGAAAATCGCTAGCAATTAGAATGCACTTGCCAAACAACCAGGACTCTCATTAAAGAGAAATTGAACATAAAAGGAAGGATGTTATTCTTCAGTTACAGACGGCATTGGTGAGGCCACATTTCAATTATTGCCTGGAGTTTTGACCGCCTTATTTAAGGAGGAATGTAAATGCAGTGGAGGCAGTTCACAGCAGGTTTTAATAAAGCTAAGAGATTGTTGTCCTTAGAGAAAACGTTTGGACAGACTGAACTTGTTTTCACTTCAGCTGGAAGGAGTGAGGGGTGACTCGACTGAAGTGAGTTTGATGCTGCATGGTCTTGACATGGTGGATGTTTCCTCTTGTGCGTGAGTCCAAAATTAGCGGTTGGCCCTTTTAGGGCAGACATGAGGAGAATTTCCTTCTCCCTGACGTTTGTGCAACTTTGCAACTCTCTCCCTCAGAACACTCGAGAGTCAGAGTCATTGAATGTGTTTAAAACCTAAGTCGATCGATTCTTGTTCGACAAGGGGCTCAAAGATTACTGCAGGATATTTGGGAGCATGGAATTCCAAACACAAAGCGATCAACCATAATTTTTCTGAATTGTGAAGCAGGGTCAAAGGACTGAATGGCCTTCTTCTGCTCCTAATAGTATGTTTGTATGTCCATTGCTCTTTATGGAATCTTGCTGCGTGTAACGTGGCAACTGTGACCATCAACTTATTGAGAGCAACTTAGCTTATTAATTAAAATCATTTGTTATAAGTGAAGAAATTTGGACCAGTTATGAGATATATGAACCACTTCTGCACCTTTTGCAGTAATTCCCTGCAAATCACATTGCTAAATTTAAAAATGTTACGAGTTGTATGCATTTAAATCTGCCTTTCTCCTGTAATATGTAAGCTTCAATCTCAGTGATACATCTATATCTTTTCTCTTGCTCTTTAGCATGATCTACATTGGATTTTCAACATGATTTTCAATTTGAAGAAAGGTGCTGTTTCAACAGTCCATTTGTTAAAGTCTATTCCTGAAGTTACTGCGTGCACTTTGTGGCATCAGCCTGCTGTTCCCATTCATAAACATTCAAGCTGACAGTCTTGTGGTCTCTCTGGTTAGATGCTTACTTCACAAAGACAATGGCAAGCAGGTTGAACTTTTGGGGGAATAAGAAAGATCATAGAGAGGAGGGCCCAATCGGGAAAGGTGGGAGGAAAAATAATTGTGAAGGAATCCAGATCTTGAAGGCCTCCAAATCATAGTAAGATCCCATAATTGTGATAAAGTGAGGGCTGCAGATGCTGGAGATCAGAGCTGAAAATGTGTTGCTGGAAAAGCGCAGTAGGTCAGGCAGCATCCAAGGAGCAGGAGAATCGACGTTTCGGGCATAAGCCCTTCTTCAGGAATGAGGAAAGTGTGTCCAGCAGGCTAAGATAAAAGGTAGGGAGGAGGGACTTGGGGGAGGGGCTTTGGAAATGCGATAGGTGGAGGGAGGTCAAGGTGAGGGTGATAGGCCGGAATGGGGTGGGGGCGGAGAGGTCAGGAAGATGATTCCCTTGAACTCAGCACCGCCTTCCTAACCTGCAATCTTCTTCCTGACCTCTCCGCCCCCACCCCACTCCGGCCTATCACCCTCACCTTGATCTCCCTCCACCTATCGCATTTCCAAAGCCCCTCCCCCAAGTCCCTCCTCCCTACCTTTTATCTTAGCCTGCTGGACACACTTTCCTCATTCCTGAAGAAGGGCTTATGCCCGAAACGTCGATTCTCCTGTTCCTTGGATGCTGCCTGACCTACTGCGCTTTTCCAGCAACACATTTTCAGCCCATAATTGTGATGCCTTGGAATCAGGACGTGGGTCCAGATTGGAGGAAACATTCTCATTCCAGGATCATGAGTGTTCCTAACTTTTGTGGATTTAAATCACAAGAGGGTGTGGCAGAATCACTAGGGAAATTCTCATCCCAATTGTGAGGGCCTCTCCAGTGGTAGTTGAGTGGCAATCTGAAGGGCTCCAGTAGAGGGCAGGCAAGACGGTTGGAAGGGTTGGGTTTACTGAGGAGCATGTTGGCCCACAAGGAACCACTCCTGCTCCTTCTGACCCACGAACACTGGTGTAAAAGCATTTACCTCTTGATTCTCAGGTGGTGCCTGCCAATTCCATTTTAGCTGTAAAGTTTCTCAGGGCCTGGAAAGCCTCATTAGAATCACAATTTACCAGCCAATCTCAGGTGGGAATCTTTTAACCTTAAGGTGGCAGTGGCCCTATGTTTGAGCCAGCAGGCGTGGGTTCAAGTCCCACTTGCTCCATAGGTGTGTCACAACATTGCCGAAGAAGTTGGTTAGAAATTATAAGGGCTCTTGTGCTGCAGTGGTAGTGCCCATACCTCAGAACTAGGAGGATCAGGTTCAAGTTCTATCTGTTCCAGAAGTGTGTAATACCGTCTCTGAACACGTTTGTTAGAAAGTATCTGGACGCAGCCCCCTGCTCCTGCCCCTGAATAGGTTAACCCAGCAGTCCTTATGGATCTGAGGTGCAGAGGGTGGGGTTTAGTTGAGTTTAGATTAGATTAGGTTAGATTCCCTACAGTGTGGAAACAGACCCTTCAGCCCAACCAGTCCACACCCACCTCCGAAGAGTAACCCACCCAGACCCATTTCCCTCTGACTAATGCACCTAGCATTCTGGGAAATTTAGCATGGCCAATTCACCTGTCCTGCACATCTTTGGACTGTGGGAGGAAACCCACGCAGACACAGGGAGAATGTGCAAACTCCACACAGACTGTCACCCAAGGCTGGAATTGAACCTGGGACCCTGGTGCTGTGAGGCAGCAGTGCTAACCACTGAGCCACCGTACCACCTGTGTTCTGACCCAGTTGCTCTTCATCCCACCTCTGTGTTCACCACATCCTGGCACACCTGGATGATCCACACTGGAAAACATAAGGCCTTGTGATTGATCATGATTGGCTGCCTGTTGACCAGTGGTAGCCAATCCCTCCTTCAGCTGCTCTAACTGAAAATGGCTCAGGCTGAGAAACATTATGGAAAACCAGTATGGAGATGGGCAGTGGCAAACTCCGTGCTCACTCAACTCCAATTCAGGGTCATGGAGAAAAAAACTATTCTGATGCTGGGTATATTGACATTTTTGACAAGATTGAGGTTGCCAGATTTTTAAGAGGCAAAGACATCAAGAGAAATAAATCAAGGGAAGGTAAATTGATTTGGGGTACAGCTAAGTCATGATGTGATTGGAAGGCAGAATGAGATGGAAGGGCTGAATAGCCTATTCCTGTTCCCTTGTGAATTTCTTGTTGTTTTGCAGAATGGGCCAACAGTAAATATGAGTACAGCGGGGTGACCACTTCATCTCATTCATTAATGAATAAATTTTGTCAGCAACACCAGGATAACTCATGCACTTTGAACAGTGAGATTTTTTGCTTTCAGTTGAAAGCAAGGTCATTATTTAATATTCAACACGTAATTTTCCATCCTCTGCTTCTGAATAATTATGCACAAGAATCTGTGTTAAATAAATTCCTGATGTTTCCAAAGAGATCTCTTATTGGTTTGAATGAGCTTAAAATGGGAGTTCTCTGTGGTGCTGAAATGGATGCACAAACTTAACACATCTCACACACAATTTGTTTACCGCATAGGTTCGGCTACTTAAAACATTGAGTTGGACAGCAGGCAAACAAATTCTTTGGATCAACTCATCTGCAAAGACCAGTATCCTAAATTAATCTAGTCCCATTTGCCAGCATTTGGCTCAGATCCCTCTAAAGCCTTCCTATTCATATATACATCCAGATGCTTTTCAAATGTTGTAATTGTACCAGCCTCGACCAATTCTTTTGGCAGCTTTTTCCATATATGCTCAATCCTCTGCATGAAAAAGATGCCCCTCAGGTCCCTTTTAAATCTTTCCCTTCTCATCTTAAACCTATGCCCTTTAGTTTAGGACTCTCTTACCCTGGAAAAAAGATCTTAGCTATTCCCCCTCTCCCTGCCCCTCGTGATTTTATAAACCTCTATAAGGTCAGTCCTCAGCCTCTGACACTCCAGGGAAAGTAGCCTCAGCCTATTCACCCTCTCCCTATTGCTCAAACCTTCTAACCTTTGCAATATCCTTGTAAATCTTTTCTGAACCTTTTCAAGTTTAACAGCATATTTCCTACAGCAGGAAGACCAGAATTAAATGCATTATTCCAAAAGTGGCCTAACCAATGTCCTGTAAAGCCGGAACATGACACCCCAACTCCTATACTCAATGCACTGGCTAATAAAGGCAAGCATATCAAATTCTTTCTTCACTAGCCTGTCTTCCCTGTAACTCCACTTTCAAGGCACTATGTACCTGCGCACTTCTTCACAATGAAATTATTATCTTTGCACAAGAAGGCACCTTTTCATATCAATAGTGATAAAAAAAGTACAATTTCTTCAACCAAAAGGATTGATGTTTGTGAATCACATTAACATGTGCACTATTATAATGTTATGTTAATGTATATCTAACTTACCTGCATAGTGAGTTAATGAGAACATACATACCCACTTACAAATTGGAAGCAGAAATAGGCTGTTTGGACCCTTGAGCCTGCACTGCCATTCAATAAGACAATGGCTGATTTGCTTGTCTTCTGAATTTCATATTCCCATCTACTCTTGCCTAACAAGAGTCTATTTACCTCAGTTTGAGAAATATTCAATAACCCTGTCAAATGACCTTTCCAGAATCCAGGGGCCATTATGGAAGATTACAATCAGTGCATCTCGTAACTCTATAGCTACTTCTTTAAAGATCCTCGGTTTCCAAGCCATCAAATACACAGGATATTTCAGCTCTTACCCCCAAGAGCTTTCCTGGAATTGCTTTTTTTTCTCTTTCTATGATCATGATTATTTAAATTTTCTCACTCCCTTAGAAACCTCCTGATGTTTTTCTATTCTTGAGGTGATTATTGTTTTCTTATTCTGAAGAAAGCTACAAAATGCTTGTTGAATTTTATTATTCCCTTGCTTCCCATTATTAATTCTTAGCCTCACTCTCAAAGGGACCTGCACTTATTTTAGCTACTCTCTTCCACTTAATGTATAATAGAAACTTTTGCCATTTGGTTTAATCTTTTTAGCTTGTTTCCCTACTCCTGAATTTCTCCATCTAATGGTCATCCATTATTGTGTTCTAAATTTTACCGATATTCTGGGATACCAGTCATCTGTGTAGCACTGTAATTCTTTTTCTTTGAATTTAGTTCCATCCTAATTAACTTACTTAGCCACAGATGGTGTGTCATATTCCTGATTAAGGACTTATGCCTGAAATGTTGACTCTCCTGCTCCTGGATGCTAGGTAAAAGCAAGGACTGCAGATGCTGGAAACCAGAGTCTGGATTGGAGTAGTGCTGGAAAAGCACAGCAGGTCAGGCAGCATCCGAAGAGCAGGAAAATCGACTATTCCTGATGAAGGGCATTTGCCTGAAACATCGATTTTCCTGCTCCTCAGATGCTGTCTGACCTGCTGTGCTTTTCCAGCACCACACTTTTCAACACAGATGGTGTGTCAGTCCAACAAAAGTAGTGAGATAGAGAGACAACACACACTGGGGAATGGTGGGATATATACAGTTTTGAGGGGTGGGGGAGATTGGGAGTATCTGAGAAGTATGGGAATGGTGGTGACTGCCAGGTGGGCTTTCTTCCATGACACAAAAAACAATGTGAAGCTTTCCCAAGTACAGGGAGAATACCGATTACAATAACAATTCTGCTTATATTCATAGTCTGAAGAAGTATCACTGGCAACGTTTTCACACAGAGGGTGGTACGTGTATGGAATGAGCTGCCAGAGGATGTGGTGGAGGCTGGTACAATTGCAACATTTAAGAAGCATTTGGATGGGTATATGAATGGAAAGGTTTGGAGGGATATAGGCCAGGTGCTGGCAGGTGGGATTAGATTGGGTTGGGATATCTGGTCGGCATGGGCAGGTTGGACAGAAGGGTCTGTTTCCCTGCTGTACATCTCTGTGACTCTATGACTCGAAATGTTAACTCTGCTTCTTCTCTGCAGCTGCTGCCAGACCTGCTGAATTTTCCCAGCAAATTCTTCTTTTGTTTATATTCATATGTTATGCTATGGTACACTGAATGGTTCATGCTGTTCTCTATTGGTTATTTCTGACTCATGCGAACCAGCTGTGACTCCGAGGCACCCCTCCACTGCAAACTACTATTGGAAAAATAACACTTCAATGTACAGATGAGGTTTCATTTCCAAAATATTTTTTAGAACAAGAATAAATTTAAGAATTACAGCTGACCAAATGTAGGTCACATTGTTCTAAAGGTTATGACGACACATCATGTATCTAGTTGAACAAACTTTTCTTTTCACCATAAGAATGTCTGTTGAACAAATAAAGAATCAAAAGATTACTGAGTTCAGGTTTGGTGGCACATATTCAGGCCAAGTGCAAATGGTTGATTGTGTTAGATCAAAGAGATTTTATAAAGAAGTCCAGCTAACTTGAATTGCAAATGTGATGAATAATTAATTGAACCTGCGATAGCATTGAATATTTTACTATTGAATGAGTCAAAAATTTCTTTATTATGAAGTGTGAAGTTTAAATCATCTTGAATATTTAATCCTTATTCAGAAAGCAGCATCCTGATTAATTCCAATAATTTTGAATGGAAGGCTTTATGAGTTTAAACTGTGTTGCATTATCAGAATTCACATAACTTGCATTATGAGCAAGTGACAAAACATACATTACCTTTGCTACAAGGTGACATTTCCAGGCTATAATCAGATTGAATAAATGATGGAGAAGTATCACAAAGGCAGAGTGGAAGACTGTTTTTGTCCAAATCTGCTTTGATGTTTTGGTTGCTAATGTCTTAGTAATGCATGCTTATGCTGAATAAGCCGAAAGGTGGGGCATAAACAGTGCTAAGTAGCATGCAGTGATGGGCAGATCACCATTAACACTCTGGCAGTGAGGTCAGATTTGATGCTTCCTTTTGTTTGCAAGACTAAATTAAGATGCAGCCACTGTGCTCTCCCTATTACCTCTCCCTAAGCAGCCTCCTGAGCCATCACACTCTGGTCACATTTTGTCTACTATTAGCTTCCCATTAATAAGTGGATGAGAAAGGAGTTTCAGGCGGTTTTACAAATGCTGAAGCATTTTCCAGGAAGCACCAATTCCTGCCCTAGTTTCATCAACATTTTACTCTGTCAGTGGATGAGCTGGAAAGGATTTTTCTCTGAACACAGTTCAAAAACCTTTTGCATAGCTTTTTTTATTAATATTTCAAACATGTTTCAAAAGAAGGGGGTTATCTTGCTCCGTTTTCAGGAGCTGGTATTACCAACCATTTTACTTGTACTTTACTATTATTATCTCTTTGATAGCTGTGACATGTTGATCATATATGGCAGTGAGAAAATTGATTTCCCTCAACAGAAACGCATCCAATTTTCCAAGGGCCATAATTTTATGTCCACAACAAAATAAAAGGGTCATTTTCCAGAGGATGAGGGGGATTGAAATCTTTGATAAAAACTCAGTAAACGTAGCATTTTTGATTGTAGTGACTGTAGCTTTCACAAATGTCTGGTCTGTCTGGATTGTTAAGAAAAGAACAGCTTGTGATATATTGACCAGTGGGGAAAAAGGTTCACTTTGACAGAATAAAATGTATGCATTAGTGCATTGGCAGATAAGGTTAGACTTTAAATTGGAGAAAGCACACTTTAAAAGGTACTATCCCTTTTTATAAACCAATTTCAAAATCATCCAAAATAAAACTATGTTTCCTGCTGATACACCTATCTTCCTCACAATGCTGATCGATGGAAGATTTAACCCTAAGGATGACAGATTGCTTTAAATATCACTAAGTATCAGAAGCAATTATATTGAAGCAATTGGTGTTTTTAATAAAATTGCAGTAAGATGCCTTTGTCAGATAAAACAAATTGCTTCTTTAAATACTTAGTCATTACTCAGGGACAGTATCAGTTCTTCTTTCCTGCTTAGAATAAACAAAATCTAACAACCCATCTCTCATCAGTATGTTCGTATTTCATATTTGATTTGTATTAAATTCTTGGTTAAAATTCAAATATTGGAAATGCATGTTTTTGCTCGTCATAAAACCATCAGTTTTGTTCTGTCTCTCCTGGTGAAAATGTGCACCTGTGAATTTGTTGGGGGACCCCATGAGAGTGCATTTATTCTATAAGTTTAGTATTAGCTTTCCATTGGTTTGATTTGGGAACCCTGCATTTAATAGTCAAGGATATTAAATGTCATTAACTAAATCTGGTTTCCAACTTGCCAATGGCCACTCATCAAAAGTCTAGCTTGCCATAGGTCATATAAATGATCAGAAGTAAGTTGTTAGGATTGTGTAGATATTCTGCCAATGGATTCCCTTGATAGAAGGAGGTGGGAGCTGCAATTGATTGCTTTTACGGTCCTAATGTTGCCCTGGTTTAGCAATAGCTGGTTTAGGCTGAAATTGTATTGTTTAAAATCATGTCTTAAGGCCTAAAGTGACTCTGAAGGGAATCAGAGTGAAACTTCATCCTCCAGGCTGCCTCCCTATCCCCTTTTGCTCTGGTGTCAGGTTGAGTCCTGACACTGGTTTCAGGCTGCATTTATAGTATAACTATAGTGATTACATTGTTCGGACAGTACAGTTGTGATGTGAATACACTCTCGGAAAACCGCTTACAATAATTAATATGAAGTCAAAGGTCAATGACATATCCATGAACTTCTGAAAAATAATATAAATATTTGAAAGGTCTGAAATATCATTCAGCCTTGCTTTAACTGCAGCCACTGATTGTACATTGTTATTTTAAAACGATTAATACTCCTTCTATTTTGGTTTAGTGAGACAAGCTCAGTTTGTACAGAAGAAATCAGACAGTGATATGGCATATAATGTTTGTAACATTAAAGGCTGAGTACACTCACTGTTTACAACAAAACTATACTTGCTAGATTGTGCATACATCCCTCATGAGTGTGTGAATCAATGCATTCTTCATAAAATTCACCATCCAATGGAGAGTGATGCATTTCCACCTGCTCTGATAGATGGATACATTACAGCTGATCATCCCTTTCTAATAGGATATATGGCAATCCTCATTTTGGTGTTCTGTGAAAGGGTTCTTAAAATTCCTTTTAGGCTTTTTATTTAATTCCTTAACTTGTACAGTCTTACTTTTTCTCTATTGCTGCTAAAGCAGAGAGCTAAAGGTCTCTATTAGTGTCTCTTCCTGTCTTGTCTGTCTTATCACTCTGCTTCAAAAGGTCAATCAGGTCTAGAAGCATGAGACGCATTACAGCTAATCAAATGCGTGAAGGGTCATTTCTATTATGCTAGCTGGATTAAAGCTACTGAATGAGAAGGCAAGTGGATATGGATACACCTCTCTGTTATGCACCACAGCAGCCTAAGTTGTCAAAATGCACTTGTCTTCACATTAAAAGCAGTCCAAGACTTTCAAGGGGAGAAACCCTCAGGGCAAAGAACAAAATCAGAGGCAGGGGTCAAGACCTTGACTATTGATCTGGCCTCTATAACTTCCATATCTTGCTAAGGCCTGCTCTCCGAAGCTGCTGGAGTACATTAGAGTAGAAATCCATAACAGGGCCATGTTCAACCAAGCACAGGAAGAAACTAAATTAAATGTTAAAAAACAATCTGGGGCTGGAATTTGAGACAATTCATCATGATCCAAGGTGTCAGGCAGGTGGGATGACCAAGAGTCTTCAACCGATAGACACAACGACAGAAAATGGATAGACCCCCACTGACTCATTTGTCAGGTCCTGGGCAGTTAGGATCTGGACAAGTGACAAAATTTCTAACCAAGGTCAGTTCGGTTTAACTTCAGAAAAGAAGTATTTATCTTCTTGAGAGCTGTATTTCAAAATAGAAACTACACATTGATGTGCTTTATGCTTAGAACATGGATAAACTACCAGTCTTGTGTTAATGGGTCTTATTTAGACTGTTTCCTCTTTCGTTCCTTATGAGTGTTCAACTACAGAGGCCAAAAGCCTTTAGAATGAAAATTATGTTTGAAAGTGTGAAGAGAACACTAGAAGTCATCTGTAGTAATTTTGATAATGGCCTGGAAACAGCTGCTTGTATTGTCCTGTAATGATGATAAATGTCATCTTGAGGAAAATTACTGTCAAGGGGAGAGAATGGTCCATTCTTGAATATCTATTGGCAGAATATTCACTTGTAGGTTTTTAGATTCAGATTTATTATGCTATTGACTTAAGCTGCTTCCTCATAATCTGCCGATAAACACATTGAGACGTGCATTTACGTTCAGATGCTGACTCTCGTGGTTGATGGGGATAATGTGAAGGGTATATACAATCTGCATTGCTGAGCTACTAAATCTCATTGTTCTCATCAGCTATAATTTGGGGGAAAAAATTACACAACATAATAGCCATGAAGGAATTTTACAATATAGAGAGATAGGTTCTTTTCAAAGATGTTCATGATCTGCTTCTGTGTGAAATAGGGCCAGCCTCCGCAAAGCTTTCTGAAGCTTCATAAAAATTAGCTTAAACGTTACAATGTGATTTTGCAAATTACTAAATAATGATGGATGCTTACAATGGTAAAATGACTGCTATTTCCCTTTAATTTATTTAGTACCATGTTCACTATAAAGCATAGCAACGCTAAGTAAAGGAAATGGTACAGTTAACCATTCATTTTTTCGTAATCGACAATAGATGCAACTGATAAATTTAGATACAGGCTCCTGAACAAAGTGTTGTGTCATGCTCTCCTATATATAGCCCTTTCTGAATAATTTCAAAATAATTTTTTGTTAGCTTTCCATCTCCGACTTGTGTTCATTTCAGAATTATTTTCTGTTTCTGCTATAAATTTACTCTGATAGCACATGGCATGGACACTATAAACTCTGGCATGCGGTTAAAGCGGCAAAGCAAAACGGGCGGGCGGTCGATGGTAATTTTATGCATTCATGACTCAGCCAGGTATTAAACTGACAGGATTAATCATCGGTAACCCCTTCATGGCTGCTTCAGGGATTTTACGACAAGAGACAGCATAATTTTAAGCCATTTTTGAAGTATTTTTAAAAACTTCATGTCAAAATTCATTTTATACTATTCAAAATGGGAGCCTAGAAATTCAATGGAATTGCACCTATTTTTCAAGAGTAAAGCAGGCAGCTGAGAAACAGATATGGTGCACAACCTGTTATATATCAGGAATCATATATGTCATATATTGCCTGTTGCATTAGACTGAATATTAGACATCCATGTGCCAGGCAATTAAATTAATACTTTAAGTATTTAAATAATAATCTAATAAAAATCTTCTTCTTGTTTTGTGAACCTTTTGAGATATGAGGTTACTGCAGTGACTCAGCATGCTACAAGTTAATGAGGGGTCATCAGGCATTCACTATGATCAAGTTAGTTACTAATTTGTATTTGAGGCTGTTGTTTAATCTCCGGGTGATTTCATTCGAGCTTTCTGCCCATGAAAACTGTGTTCTAACGGACAAAATGTTTTCACTGGTGCTGTGCTCTCCTTCTGCTGTCTTCTGAGCAGTTTTACTGCATCAAGGGGAGTCTGTCTTTGGGACTGGTGATTGAGAGGAATAGTAAAGAAGGTAGGAAACAGTGTGTGGATTTGATGGGGAGGGGTCATACAGTCATAGAGACCTACCTTTCAGAAAAAGTCCCTTCAGCCCATCAAGCCTACACTGTCAAAAACAAGCACCTAAGTATTCTAATCCCATGTTCCAATCCTTGTCATAAAATATGCTTTGGCATTTTTTTTTTAGATTACATTACAGTGTGGAAACAGGCCCTTCGGCCCAGCAAGTCCACACCGCCCCGCCGAAGCGCAACCCACCCATACCCTTACATTTACCCCTTACCTAACACTACGGGCAATTTAGCATGGCCAATTCACCTGACCGCACATCTTTGGACTGTGGGAGGAAACCGGAGCACCCAGAGGAAACCCACGCAGACACGGGGAGAACGTGCAAACTCCACACAGTCAGTCGCCTGAGGCGGGAATTGAAGCCGGGTGTCTGGCGCTGTGAGGCAGCAGTGCTATCCACTGTGCCACCGTGCCACCCATTGCAAACACACATCTAAATATTTCTTAACATTATGAAGCTTTCTGCCTCTGCTACTCTTCCAGCAGTGGGTTCCAGATTCCCGACATCCGCTGAGGGAAATAAATTCCCTCACATCTTCTCTACACCTCCTGCCCCTTACCTTAAATCTATACCCCTGGTCATTGATTCCTCCATCAAGTATTTTCCTGTCTATGTCCCTCATCATTTTACACTTCTCAGTTATGTCTCTCAATCTCAGCTGCTCCAAGGAAAACAATCTCAGTCTGTCCTTACAGTTAGAGATCTTTTGCCTAAGCAACATCCTGGTAAATCTCCTCTGCACCTTGTCCAGTGCTATCACATCCCACCCACAATGTGGATTTCAGAATGGCATATAATACTCTAGCTGTGGCTAGGAAAGGGGAGAAGTTTTGATATCTACACGTCAGTTCTTTTGCCTCAAGTGTTCACACCTCCAAAAAACCCTGTTGGTGGTGGAATTAGATTGGCATCAGATAATTGTGCCCCCCCCCACCGCTCCTACAAATGGTCTGCAATTAGGTTCCAATTTAGGGACTGATTGGTTTATTGCTGTGGGAGAGAGGCCCACTCCTGAGTGTGTGGGGCCGTCTCTCCATGGCAGTGAAAGGGACCAGTGAGGCTTCCTCTACTTCAGCACCCAACACCTCATGTACCCCCAGCTATTTTAAAGCCACAGGTGCCAGAGGGTCATGGCTGGACAGGGCTTCCATCACCACATGGAGAAACTCTGGCCAAAGTTTCCAGGTACATTTGAGAGTCTTCAGAGTGGGCACATCCACATGGAGTTGCCCTTGCACCTCACCCACCTATAGCGGGGGTGGGTGTGGGGGTGGGAGGTGGGGGGGTTTGGTCACCTTACTTGTAAGGTGCTGGCTGTCCACCTTTTGAGTGCCAACCTTTGACCCATGGCCTTGAGTCACCCTCCTGCCATCGTTATTGAGTGACCGAGTAACCGATAACGAAAGGTGACGGAGTCAGAAACCATTAGGATCGACATTTAAGAGCAATGGCAGCCAGATTCCAGCCAGCAGGAACAGTCTGTGAGAAATGGAAATGGAAATGGAAACATTGTTTACTGTTCACAACAGGTCTTCAAGGACCATTTCTTCTGCCCTTCTTTCATTGAG
Organism: Chiloscyllium plagiosum; assembly: GCF_004010195.1. NCBI lineage: Eukaryota > Metazoa > Chordata > Chondrichthyes > Orectolobiformes > Hemiscylliidae > Chiloscyllium > Chiloscyllium plagiosum. The sequence goes on along the minus strand of NC_057745.1, from coordinate 15,992,029 downwards.
AATGAAACCTCAGGCATCTTTCCTTCATTGAGGAACCTGCCACTGAGCTGTCTCACCTGCTGCTACTCGCTGGCAGAGCTAACAGTTAGCCTGGTCACTGACGCCCTCAGTCTTTATGTAATATTCTGATTCAAGTCTGCTGCAAGTGACATCTCTCAGCTTTTCATCAATCACTATCAACAGAGTCACCAGAACAAAAAGCAGCTCCTCTCTTCCTATGGACAGACAGAAACAGACTGAGTGAGCACAAAGCTTCATGCACATTGTAGACGGCCACATGATCCAAGCTGCCATTAGAATGCTAGGAGAAAGTGAGGACTGCAGACGCTGGAGATCGGAGTCGGAGAGTGTGGAACTGGAAAAGCACAACAGGTCAGGCAGCATCTGAGGAGCAGGAGAGTCGATGTTTTGAGTATAAGCTCTTCATCATTCCTGGTCAACTCTCCTGCTCCTCAGATGCTGCCTGACCTGCTGGGTTTTTCCAGCTCCACACTCTCCTACTCCGATCTCCAGCATCTGCAGTGCTCACTTTCTCTTAGTTGAGAAAACATCTTCCAAGGATGCCTACCTTGAAGATGTTCTCCCCCTCCCTCGATTCCTGATGAAGGGCTTGTGCTCGTAACACCGACTCTCCTGTTCCTTGGTTGCTGCCTGACCAACTGTGCATATCCAGCACCACACTCTTCGACTACCATTAGAACACTCTCACCTTGTCACGTATGCTCCCCATCACCTGCCTGGTATCTTGATGAATATAAAGAGATTCATCTTCTTTAACACTGAGCTTGATAGCAGCCACAGAGTGTTAAACACACAATCTCTATTAAGTTTCCTGGCAGTAGTCCCAGTGAATTTTTATCTCACGCCAGTTGCTTCTTCTGCCGTGGCTTCCAACTAGTAGTTCTGGATGAGACAGCTTCTTTATTTTGAGCGCATGATTCCGCCTGGAAGCTGACAGAGCTGCAGATAACCAGGACCACATTGCTACCCTTGAGGAAGCAGCCAAAATATTCCACTGCCTACGTCACGCAGGAGAAACTTTGTAATACACCCAGAACAAACACACTTACAATTGTAGCAAAAATAGACAATTGATGTTAAACTTGCATCATCTGATTTTAATACATCAGATGGAATAAAGTGACTTTCAAAAAGGAAAAACATTGCCAAGGGGCCAGAGGGTGCCTGCTTTAATTAGACCTCTCCCACTTACGACCTTTGAGCCATGACAACAGAGTGCCACAGTTGTTGATAGCATCCACCATTGCACTGAGACATGGTGGTCACAGTTGCCTGTTTATCTTTATGCATTTAGAAGTCTTCAGAGGACACCTCCACCCCCAGTTTCCATCAGAGTGACCCAGCTACAGTGTCTGCTCATGCAGTTGGTCAAGGATAGGTGAGGTGCCCTGGGCGAGTGAATAGGCAGTGCAGAGAATTTGCAGAGTTAGTGGTGTGGGAGAGTTCAAGGGGCAGTAAGAATGAGTGAGGGAAGACATTGCAGACAACAGTGAGAATGGCAGAGCAAGAGTCTTGGAGGAGGTGAGTGCAGTAGCAGAGAGAGAATGAGTGTGAAGTTGTAAAGAGAAGAATGTGCTTATTGACTGTTCCTCTTCGCTGTTACAAAGGCACTGACCCAGATAAACCACCTTGGACCAGGCTGCCAGGAGCTGGTGGCATGTCTACCTCTGGGAAGGAGACATGAAGCACAACTTTGACCAGAACCTCCAGAATCATGGCACCATCTCCTCTTCGCTGACATGTTCAGATTCCATCCTTCACTGAGCTGGGCAGCTTCAGAATGTCAATTCTCCTCTCAGTAGACAGCAGTCTTTTCAATATGGCGGAGGCAACAGGGATACTGATCTTCAGCGAATGTCCAAGGAGTGATCAAGAATGATGTGAAGCAAGGTGGGGAGAGAATCAGGGTATGTAGTTAATGAGGCATGTACAATAAGGTACAGCAAAAATTGGCACTCGGGCTTCACATTGAGAATACCTTCCAGAAACTACATGGAAGTCTATAAAATCTTGGGGGCAATGGATAGGGTGAATAACCAAGGTCTTTTCCACAGGGTAGGGGAGTCCAAAGCTAAAGGGCTTGGGTTTAAGGCAAGAGGGGAAAGATTTAAAAGGGACTGAAGGGGCATCATTTTCACACAGAGGGTGGTGCACGTATAGAAGAGGTAGTGGAGGCTGGTACAATTACAACATTTTGGATGGGTTCATGAATAGGAAGGGTTTGGAGGGATATGAGCCAAATGCTGGCAAATGGGATGAGATTAATTTAGGATATCTAGGATATTTAGGCATGGACGAGTTGGACCGAAGGGTCTGTTTCCGTGCTTTACATCTCTATGACTGTAAGACTGTAAGTCACACTTAGCCAAACAATATGTCAGATTCAACCCAATGACTGACACTCCATAGTACTCGGCAACAGAAAGTTACGAATGGTCACCACTTTCTGAGTGAAGAAAGCCACCACTTTCACACCATCCTGTATTTACACTGTTGTTCCCTGTAAGAATTTTAAGCAGCAGAGATATAAGGCCCAATGTATTCAATCTATTTTCATAGTAGAATTCCGCCATCCCAAGAATACATTTGAATCTTTACTGCTCTCCCTGCATGGCAAGTATGTTTTCCTTAGATGAGGAGATCCAAATTCTGCATAATACTCCATGTATAGTCTCACCAAGGCTGTATAATAATTGCAATAAGGCATCTTTGATCCTATACTCAAATCTTCTTGTAATAAGCACCTTCTTAACTGCTTGCCTTTGTGTTAACTTTCAGAGACTCCTGAAACAGGACATCCAACTTTCTTTTAAGTTCCACACTTCCTGGTCTCTCACCATGTAAATGCTGAGTTCCTTTGTTCCTATTCAAAGGAACTCAGGAGACATTCCCATGTCTCCGCATTGTATTTCATCTGCTATTTTTTTCCCCACTTCCTTACCTTCTCCAAATCCCCATGAAACCCAACTTTCCCAACTCAAAAATCTGCTCAGTGATGCCCAGTTTGGGTTCCGCCAAGGCCACTCAGCTCCTACCTGATTACAGCCTTGGTTCAGACATGGACAAAAGAGCTGAATTTGACGGTTAGTAGCAGCAGTGTATATTATCTACATGATGCACTGTAGAAATGTACCAAGGATCATCAGGCATCACCTTCCAAACCCATGCCACTTCCATCTAGAAGGACAAGGACAATAGATATATGGGAACACCACCACCTTCAAGTTCCCCTACAAGTCACTCACCTTGGAAATATATCACTGTTCCTTCACTGCCATTGGGTCAAAATCCTGAAATTCCCTCTCTGATGGCATTGTAGGTCAAAGTACAGTGGGTGGAATGCAGCAGTTCAAGAAGGCAGCTCGCCCCACTTTCTCAAGGACAGAGAGGGATGGGCAATACATGCTGGTCAGCCAGCGATGTCCACATCCCACATAAAGTGAATTTAAAAAAATCTGGACTAACACTCGAAAGTAGCTGAATTACTGCTGAAACAAATAAATTGCTCAACCAATCTCCAAAACAAAGGACTCCAATGAATAAATAAAACAAGATACACAAACACACAATTTGATTCATGCATTGTAATAATAGACAGTGAGATTTTGATGAGTGTAAGATATTTGCTGGGCATAAAATTGGCAGCTGTCTAAATGTCACAGGCTCGATATGCAGATGAAATATCAGCAAGAGACTGAGGGAAACACTGCAGGCTTCCACAATCCTAAGAACCTTCACATGTAAGTTCAGATTTTTGTTTGAAAATTGAGCCATTTGATTTTGGGATAGTTTGTAGTTTGTGAATGATAACTTGAGAGAGAAAATGGAAACAGTTTTGCAGAGTGGGTTCTGATATCTTTGCCTCCATGTTTAGCAAATGGAACCAGATTTATAGTGGTCTGTATTTAATTAACAGGATGTTTCAGTTTGTCAGCAAGATTACCTTAATAGAGAGTAATTATTTGAGCTGACTGTTGTTTATTTTACCTTACAGGCATGCCATAGCCAGACACAAGACTGTACTTGCATATATATTTCATGTTTCAAATTTTCAATTTGTACTTTAAATCTCAGTAATGTAACATAAAAGAGTAGTGTGGGCAAAAAGTCTTTTTTCATCAGATTCTAATATATTAAGCATCAGAGTTTAACATATTAAGAAAATAGATTTTGACAGGTTTTAAAATCTAAACTAAAAGTGTCCATGCTGCTTTATGTGTTGCACTCTCTCGTACACAGCAGCTACTGAGCTGATAATATTGACCTCTTCCTCTGCAGCTTGTACTGTGTAGCCATCTGCAGAGTGCTACAGACTGAGAGGGGAGTCAAACTTCATGATGTTTTCCGTCAGGTTCAGAAAGAATGAGGACAAAGAGATCCTTCCCAAAGATGAATCCATTGACAATGCGGAGGATTATATCGGTTATTCATGAATGGCCCGTGCTGTCCCAGCTGAGGCCTCGGCCTTTGCTTTGACTTGTCCGCACAGCTATTATCTTTCTCCATTAAAGTGTGATAAACCAGCTGGCAAAAAAGAGGTCATTCACAGAGCAGTGCTACCACCAACCCTTCATTACAAAGCCAGGCTGCTGGGCAAGATTTTAATCAACTGATGGATTGCTTGACCACACATAACCCTCGTTATACCCAATCATTGGTCCAAAGGAGTCCAGTCCAGTCTAGCCCAGAGAACCCAGGACAACCAAACCAAACCAAACCAATCCATGCAATGCAAACTATTTCATCAGACTGTACTTGCTTGATCAATGAGCTCAATTCAATGATGTATTGACTCAGAATACAAGTGTGGAATGTAGAAAGCAGTTTATACAACAAGAGCCTCCAGAAGGTAATGTTAATCCTTGACTCTTTCGACTGCAGAAACATCAAAAAATCTTGATCTTTTGATCTGAAGAGTTGTTTCTAATCTTAAGGGAAAAGGCATTGTGCTATTTTATTAAGGCCATTCTTTTGTTAGACCACAGTCACTGACAGGTTGCCCTTATGCTGCAGCTGGTTGAGATTTGTTTTTGTCATGTTAGTGAGAAAAATCAAAGCAGAATCTCAAAATCATGATGGCTCCAATCACTTTAGAAAATTTGTAATCTTAAGCACATTATTGTATGCCTCTGCAAAGGATCATTTTATAGATAGCCTTGAAAGTTTTAAGGCTGTCAAATACGTTTGAAATACAGTCAAAACTAGATTTCTGAATTGCCGTTCATAAAGTACCAATTACCAGTGCTTAACTTATTCAGTTTTGCCACTGTATTTAATTGACACTGAGATGACCCAAGTAACAGCTGTCAGCCTTATTTGCAAAAGCTTGTAAAAATGTGTGGCTTTAGAAGCTGCAACAGAAGCAGAATGAATGTGCGACTGTTACCCCCTGCTCTGTAATAAGATTACTCTATTGTTTGCAAGGGCTTGCGACTGCACCATCCCTCATGTAGCATGCTATATATAATTGGTTCTAATTGATTGCATTTTCTGCTTATTGTATGAAATTAATTTTGGAACATATGCCCTCATTTATGCCATTGTTGTTACACAGTAGATTAACTCCTAACTCTTTTTAATCGCATGATACTTATTTTAATTATACCCTTTCTGTCAAAATAAATGACAGCTTTAACATCTCACCCCCCACCTCTAACATGGAAAAATTATCATAGATCCTTGTTTATTATTAGGTAGTAATACTGTATGTGCCCACAGGGAGCTGACAGGTCTTGGTTTGTCAGTCGAACTGCCTACTCATTTAACTAGTAGTCTGTTACGGAGATAATTCAAAACAATACATAAACAGCACATGAACAAACAAAGATCTTTTGGGTCAATATCCAAACATTTTAACTCAAGATGAGAGGTTTACCAGAAATGTTCCACTTTTTAAATATAATTAGATAATCATTTCATTTCTTTCCATTTGATTCTATTTCACTAACAACGTGAGGTTAGGGAGTGAATTCTATTTTTTAGTTGTACTACAAATGCATTTTGGAAATAGCCATTTTAGTCACAAGTCATTGGAGCCAACAGCTTTTTAAAAATTTCTTTGGATGCATTTTGTGTTTATCCAAGTCAATTACATCAGATCGACACATTCTCACCAAATTTTGCAAATAATCAGACCTCAGGCCTAATCAAAGCACAGGCTATTTTGGAGCTCAGCTATTCTTCTGCAATGATATTTGCTAACTCCAGCTCTCTTAAAGATTGTCAAAATCAGGTGGCTTTTATCTTGGCATGACATAGTGGTTCAGTGGTTAGCACTGCTGCCTCACAGCGCCAGGGACTCAGGATAAATTTCAGCCTCAGGCAACCGTCTGCGTGGAGTTTGGATATTCTCCCCATGTCTGTGTGGGTTCCCTCCAGTTTCCTCTCACAATCCAAAGATGTGCAGGTTAGGTGAATTGGCCACTCTAAATTGCCCATAGTGTTCAGGGATTTGCAGGCTAGGTGGATCAGCCATGGATATGCAGGAATAGGGTGGGATGCTCTTTGGAGGTCAGTGTGGACTTGATGAACTAAATAGCCTGCTTCCACACTGTAGAGATTCTATATTAATTGAGAAGACAATGAGCAGGAAAATGTCTTGGTTCAATTGGCTGGGTTTGCCTGTGTAGTTACAAGGCATCCACAGATGCTGCCAGACCTGCTGAGATTTTCCAGCACTGTCTGTTTTGGTTTGTTTAGTTAATTGCTGAGTTTGCTGAAATATCTGCTGGATACAGTGCTTGGTTCAGAAACGGTCAATCCTGAAGTGTTCATTAAGCTCCAAGCAAATTATGATGACATAGTGAGTACTCAGGTGGGGACATCAGTTCTGGATCTTGAAGGATCTCCTCATTATCTTAGTAACAATGGGTGAAATATCATTGGGGTCTGTGTGTCATAGTGTCATAGAGCATAGAGATGTACAGCATGGAAACAGACACTTCGGTCCAACCTGTCCAAGCCGACCAGATATCCCAACCCAATCTAGTCCCACCTGTCAGCGCCCGGCCCATATTCCTCGAAACCCTTCCTATTCATATACCCATCCAAATGCCTTTTAAATGTTGCAATTCTACCAGCCTCCACCATTTCCTCTAGCAGCTCATTCCATACATGTACCACCCTCTGCATGAAAAAGTTGCCCCTTAGGTTTTATATCTTACCCCCCTCACCCTAAACCTATGCCCTCTAGTTCTGGACTCCCACACGCCAGGGAAAAGACTTTGTCTATTTATCCTATCCATGCCCCTCATAATTTTGTAAACCTCTATAAGGTCACCCCTCAACCTTC
>NC_057745.1:15966699-15984615 GCF_004010195.1 Chiloscyllium plagiosum | reverse complement strand
CTTCACTATCCTATCTACCTGCGACTCCACTTTCAAGGAGCTATGAACCTGCACTCCAAGGTCTCTTTGTTCAGCAACACGCCCTAGGACCTTACCATTAAGTGTATAAGTCCTGCTCAAATTTGCTTTCCCAAAATGCAGCACCTCGCATTTATCTGATTTAAACTTCATCTGCCACCTCTCAGCCCATTGGCCAATCTGGTCCAGATCCTGTTGTAATCTGAGGTAACCCTCTTTGCTGTCCAGGGCTTGGTGAGATGTGGGGCAGAAGGGAGTCCAGGGTGAGGATTATCTCGATATTGCAAGCAATTCACAGCCTCTTTTATGTCTCTACTGGGCAGTGTGGTGAGTTTCTGACTGGACAGCAGTATATTGTTGATTAAGAGGGATTAAAATTTGTTAAATGGCTTAACAATGCCACAACACACCTTATTAATATTCAGCCAACTTCTTACCACATATACCAAACAGGCTGGACATTCTCAACATGGAAATGAGAGGTGGTACCCAGCAACATCAGCTCACTGCCAGCATCTCTGGGCACTATCCATAGGCACCAGCTATATGGCCACAAACTTTTCCCAATCTCTCACAATCATGATGGCATCTTTCTAATCCACTTGCAGAATGTTTAGGAAGCGCAGACCTGCATTACAGAGCACAACTAGTGTTGAAAGGCTGCTGAAGGACACTTGGCACACAGTGACCAGAGTAGACGAGGCTGCACCTCAGGGCTGCTCACTTGCTGTCTTAGCGCTTGCTCACTTATTGCCTACCTGCCCACTCAGACTATTAATGCTTGGCCATTCTAGTTAGTCCAGTCACACAACCAGGCAGCATACCATGCTGGTCAGATGTCCTTGTCAAGGGAGTATGGTGGTGTGCTACCTCAATCTCACACCGACAGCTTGTACCAGCAGCTTATGCAGCGAACACACTGCATGTGCAGAAATCGGGCAGGTATTTCTCAGTGTCTTCGGGGCGAATCCTTCAGTGAATTCCATGGGAGCACCTGTGACGTAAGAGGCTCCCTGCAATGTACATCAAGGGCAGCAGCCCACACAGTCCAGGACATTGGCTGCGGTCAAGCACTCAGTCTAATTGTTCTCATCCAAGGATTCCTTGCCTCTGTAATCGGGGAGTGAGTCATGGTCAGTCCTCTGGCTCCACAGCAGCTAGTCTTGGGGGCGGGGGGCAAGGTTTAACACAGTCTGGGAACTGTACAACAATCAGTCCGGGGTCTGGGCACTTCTTGTCCAGGACTGTCCGTTTACATTGCTCAAAGAGATGTGCAGTCAGTTTGTTGGATCCCGTAAGCTAAGGAGTAAGGAGGATGGGAGGCAGGAAAGGCAGCACAGAGAGAACCTTCTCTTTGATATTAGGGACTGAAGGCTCAAGAGAGATGGGAAAGGATGACAATTGTTAAGGGGGAGGCAACTGTGGGTTTTAAAAGGGGGGGGATATGGTAAAGTATGGATGGGAAGGGGGTGGAGGGGTTGTCTACAGTCAAGAGCACCCTACCCTCATGGGATGACAGGGTACAACCACATCTGGTCACCTCATATGCCAGACTTAGGGCACAGGGTGTGGTGGAAATGTGGGCAGGCCAAAGCTCCAGTAGATGGGCGGGGGGCAGTAGGGAGGTGTGAGGCTGGTGGGGTTTGTGGGTAAGGCCACCAGAAAGGGGATTGGGATTCTCAGGAGCTCACTGACACGGAGAGATGGAATTTGGAAATCACTGACAAGGTGTGCTCACTGGCATCTTCCATGGTGCTGGAAATTGAAAGTAGAAAGAAAATGACTGCGACCACAATCGGGTTTGATGGGGTAAGTGTTTCCAACTTGTGAATGAGGGAGCTGCGTGACCCGATGTGAGTACCTTTAGAGGGAAAGAAGTTTACAGAGAGACCCATGCAATGCACAAGACACAGACCAGTGGGGTCCCTCATCTCTGGCCACCCAAACATATCATCATCCGTTTTGCTATCATCCCTCTGGCCCACTGACTGAACACCTCATTCCTACCAGCTCCTTTGGATACAAAGGTCAGAGAAAGAACGAGGACATTACAGGACAAGTGGCAATGGTGTCAGCAAGACCAACTGCCCTGTTATACATGATTTTTGATTAGAGTGGTGCTGGAAAAGCACAGCAATTCAGACAGCATCCGAGGAGCAGGAAAATCGACGTTTCGGCCAAAAGCCCTTCATCATTCCTAAACGTCGATTTTCCTGCTCCTCGCATGCTGCCTGAACTGCTGTGCTTTTCCATCACTACTCTAATCCAGAATCTGGTTTCCAGCATCTGCGTCATTGTTTTTGCCCTGTTATACATCTCATTCTTCTTGCTTCCATTGTGTATGGACATGAGGTTAGGCATCATGCTGTCCCAGTAGCTCGGGGCTGCACAGACACTCTAACAAACGGATGTAGAGGCTAAACAGTGAAATTTGTACAAGCATGAAAACTCAAGAACATTGTATTGTGACCCACACCGTCCTCTCCATCCGACTGCTTCTGCGCTGGGCGCTGGGGGAGCTGCTGGGCAGTGGAGTCCATTGACCCTGGATGTTTGGCCAGCCGACAAGAGTTGTGGGTGTTTGTAGTGGTATTTGCTCTAGTGGGAAGGCTGGTGTTTGTGTCTGGACTGTCTGGGGCTGTACAAGTGCCCGATGCCTGGCAGTCCTCCTGCTGTTCCTTCCTCAGCCAGCTGCGGAGCTGTCAGGGTGAGGTACTCGGCAGATTGTGCCCCTAAGGCTAACCATCCCATCAAGGTGGCAGTGCCGGGACTAAGGAGGAATGGGGCCTTGTTAATGCTTCCTCTGAGGCTCCCATACTCTCATCCTGAGAGGTTGGCGAGGTGGCTTTGGGCACAGCTAGTGGACACCCTGATGGTACCTGCAAGAGAAGAGATGTCATGGCCGCTGTTTAGAAATGGTGTGCACTGATTGGCACTAACAGTGGGATTGTAGCGAGAGCTCCAGTGAAGAGTGATTCTCACTCAGTTGGCATGTCATGGATGTCTTGGCATCCTATAGGAGCAATCCTGGCCATCTGCTGCAGGGACGAGAGACCTCTTCTCATGGGGGCTGAGGAGTTGATTGTCACACCCCTCCTTACCACCTTCAGAACTCTATTGTGGGGCTTTCTTCTCTTGTAATGGGAGAAAGGGAGGGGTTGAATGGGCTGAAATTCTGTTGCACAGCTGGTAGTTCTGGTACAGCTGATCGATCAGTGAAGAAGTGTCCCAGGCAGCTGAGGAGGTGGCCCAGAGGGCATGCAGGGTTATTGCTGTGGGAAGTTGCGTAGGCTGCTGAGTGAGAGTACAAGAAGATACTGCAGTTAGTAGTGAGAGTGGTTGAACATGGGCCTTGGTGGGAGGTGGCTGCAGCAGCAGGGACAGAGTGAGGTCATGATGCAGAAAAAAGAAAGTGGCACTTACCCTAGAGAGCAGAGAAGGTCATTGACCTTCTTACAGTGGTGCTGGTTGCCCATCAGTTGTTGAGCCCACACTGATCCACATGGGCGACCTTGGACCAGGCTGCCAGGAACCAGTGGCTTGACCTCTTCCACCGATCCTCTGAGAAGTGGATGCCCTTCCTTAGAACTAGTTCTCCACCAGGACCTCCAAGTCTCTGTCAGAGAATTGATGCCAACTTCTCCTTTTCTGATGTGTTCGGATTCTGTCTTTGGCTGAGCCGGGCAGGTTCAGAATGCCAGTGGTGCCCAGCAGCTTTTTCCATATGGTGCAGGTGCCATGGATGCCGGTGTTTCTGTGGATACCAGGTGAGTGTTCGAATTGTGTCAAGAGCAGTGAGATGGGGATAGAATCGGATGTGAGGTTGGCATTGGAATGGTACAGGTAGTTAACGAGGTGAGTTATGGTGAGAACTCTCATTGCACCCTGCAGTGAGAATCCCTCCAAAATAACCAAACACAACTTCCACTTTGTCAATAAATGTAAGATTTAGCTAAATATTAATCATGATAATATACCTAATCATGGAATAAATTGCCTCTTGTTTAAAATATTCTGCTCACTAGACTAGCAGTGGCTTTTGTTATGGACCAGGCCGCACCCCCTCAAAACATTTTAAGAAGGTAGCCCAGACCCTAATTTTTGATTTTTTTTTAGGCAGTAGTAGAGTGGATATTCCAGGTGGTCAAACCACTCAGCTTTAAACAAAGGAGTTTATTTAAATATTATGGATGAAACACAGCCAAAAGAAAATAGAATTTAGAGTAACAACTCATTTGATAACCCAACCGACACAATATTGCAACTTAACGAAGCTGTTCCAATCCCTGCAACATCCCATAAACACACGCCTTAGGAAAAGATAAATTCAAACACAGACTCTTACAGGCAGGAGTTTCCAGAGGAAAGTTCAGGCAGGACCTCTGTTGAAACATAGAACCTCTTTTCACTATAGCTGTTTTTCCAGGTCCCCAGCAGGTTTTTGACTGCCTGCTGAAACTAAACCAAACTAGAAAAGAAAACCTGATCTGGGAGAACTGGCCATTCCCCTGCCGTTGTTCAAAGTAACCATTCCCAGACAAGTTGGCACTTCTGCTTTTACAATCCCTCTTGAAAAAAAACCAAAGGACAACATAACCTTGTTAACGGAGCAGCATCGTCACACTTTGCTCAAACAGACTAAATTAAGAAGTCTTGCAGATCCCAACCTAAATGAGTGACGGTAGCAGCAAATCTACCTTTTGGTCCAGCTCATACAATGTGGTCCCAGTGAGCAGGATTTATCATACTACGTAGTGCCAGTGGTGAGCATCAACTTTGTCTTATGACACAGCCTGTGAAGAAGCTGTTCAATAAAGTGAAAAGCTCTGAGTGTTTTTTTTTAATGTAAGCCTCTTTGCTTTCATTAACACATTTCCTGGATCAGTTGAACATTTTTGTTGATGTTCTGACCGAGACTGTCAATTTAATCTTAATTAGTGGCAGATTTAGAACATGTTTGTACCTAGTTTTGTATGCACTGTTACCTCATTTCACTTAGGACTTCTACAACAGATAGAATCGACTTTCATCTTGTCACTGTAGGCCAGATTTGAGCATACATCGCACAAATGAAAGGACTGTTTTTCTAAAGCCTGCACTAACCAGTCCATCAGAAACAAAACAAAAAGCTTTTATTATCATTTTGGAGCTTGAGATGTACAAGAGAGAAAAGTTCAGAGGAGCAGTGACCACAGTGGCGTGAACATATTGAGGAAGATAAGTGAATGTTGCAAATGTGAAAGGTTTGGAGTTAATGGGGGAAGAGTGTCCATCTCTCTAATGAAGAGGAGGGCCTTTCTTGTTGTGATAAAACTGCGTAATGGATGCTATTCACTCTTAGCTGTATCCATTTCGCAAGGAAGTTACAAATGAACCCAATATCATGTTTCTCCCATTGCTTACCTTCTACATAATTAGCTTATAGCACAAAGTTTTAGAGAATTGCGATTCTAATATATATATATAGTTTTTTATATTTTGCAAATTGAACATTTGTCTTAAATAAAAGGAAATTGACTTAAGTAAAAGCCATTGCATTATTAATTGTGCTCTGTTTGTCGAAATTGCATGATATATATAAGACCCAATCTAGCGATGTTTTTCAAATGTTAAGCATTCTGAAGTGCCATCATTAGGTAACACATCATATCTCTTCTCATCTCATCAAACATCTGTGTGTGAACTCCAATGTGCAAAATAGCCTGCTTTGATTTTTCCTTTCATTAACTGTTTGTTTTCTGGGAATATTCATTTCGCATGTGGTTGCTTACCCGCAGAGACCGTTCTTTTGTCAAGATGGCCCAACTGGGTTGAGCTACACAGGTCAGGTCAGCCAACAGGCTCTGAGGTTGTCTTTGACTTGCCAATATTTAGACTGTTATCGAAAGCTGTTCCACCAAGTGGCTTGGTTGGAATCCTATTGTGTACTGAATATTGGCAAGTTCACCTTAATGCACTTCTGAAGTAAGTTGTTGTGTATGGTTGATTGCTTTTATCAGGAAACTTACTTTTAAAGTAGTCATCAAACTGATTGTTTTAAAAGGAGCATTTGAGAACTAGAATTATCTGTTATAGTCATTGCTGAAGTTGGGTAAAAATCCAATATACTTTTTTTTCATTTTTGAAACGATATTATTGAGATGCCTGTTTTTCTGCATAAACGTATCACTGAGTCATGCATTAGCTTGGGATTTATTTTCACTGATGATTGTAAAGCAAATTAGCTGCCAATAGTAGCACATCACAATGGTTCCTTGTACATTATATATAAATAACAAAGGATCCCATCAAGATAAATGCTGAAACTCAACTGTCAATGGTGAACTTGTGGAAATAGAAAGTGTGGTGCATCCGAGGAGCAGGAGAGTCGACGAATTAAGCTCTTCCTGAGAAGTCTGCAGTCCTCACTTTCTCTTGGACAATATGAGAAATGCCTGGGTTAGCAACCAGAACCTGGGATTCGGGCCAATTGTTCAAATCAGAGTTCTGGGGGGTAAAGACTGAGGAACCATTAAGCACGATAAATTGGCTTTGAACAAAATAAGGCAGAGGACCCGAGACTCCACAGTGGCCAAGTATTCGACCTCAAGTATGAGGAGTCTCCTCATGTTTGATGCATGATGAAAGCAGCTAGTTTTCAGTTATGTTAACGTGTTGTCTGCTGTTATAATGGCTCTCTTGCTCTCTCTGCAAGCTTCTTAGGAGGTGATTCTGACACTATTGCAGTGTCATCACTGTTTTGTGACAGATATAGATAGAAAGCATCGCCTATTATGTGCAACTCTATAGTTGGCCATACAGTCTCCTGCTATTGCTCCTTCTAAATCTCAGAGCTGGTAGTCTGTTACAGTTTAATTCCCTTGCATATTGCAGCCTGGAGATATCAATAATGATTGTAGAGGCTCTGCTACCCTTTCCATCAGGTTGCTGAACTGAAATCACTCCCAATTTTACCACCTACCATTGGCATGTGTTGGAAGGATTTGGTTTGGATAGGCCATGAACGTATTTTCCCTTGGCCATCACATCCTAGGACAGGACTCAGATTGGAGCTTCGGGATCAGGGACAGTTGCACTATCCACTGTAGCACATTTCAATGCATGAGGCCTAACAGGGAAGGTAGATGAACTCAGGGCATAGTTAGGAACATGGCACCGGGATATCATAGCAATTCCAAAGATGTGGCTCAAGGATGGACAGAATTGGCAGCTTTATGTTCCAGACACAAATGCTATAGAAAGGGTAGAAAAGGGGCAAGAGAGGAGACGGAGTGGCATTTTTGATAAGGGATAACATTGTGGCTGTAGTTAGGGAGGATATTCCTGGGAATTCATCTACAGAAGTTATTTGGGTGGAACTGAGAAATAAAAAAGGGATGATTACCTTATTAAGATTGTACTGTAAACCCTCAATTATCTGTAAGAATAATAGGGTGGTAATATTAGGGGATTTTAACTTTCCAAACGTAGAGTGGGACTGCCATAGTGTTAATGGTTTAGATGGAGAGGAATTTGTTAAGTGTGTACAAGAAAATTTTAAGATTCAGTATGTGGATGCACCTACTGGAGAAGGTGCAAAACTCTTGGAAAATAAGGCAGGACAGATGACTGAGGTGTCAGTGGGAGAGCACTTTGGGGCCAGCGACCATAATTCTATTAGCTTTAAAATAGTGATGGAAAAGGATAGATCAGATCTAAAAGTTAAAATTCTAAATTGAAGGAAGGCCAATTTTTATGGTATTAGGCAAAAACTTTCAAAAGCTGATTGGGAGCAGATGTCCGCAGTAAAGGGATGGCTAGAAAATGGGAAGCCTTCAGAAATTAGATAATGAGAGTCCAGAGCCAGTATGCTCCTGTTAGGGTGAGAGGAAAGGCTGATAGGTGTATGGAATGCTGGATGACTAAAGAGATTGAGGGTTAGTTAAGATAAAGAAGGAAGCATATGTCAGGTATAGATAGGAGAGACCAGGTAAATCCTTAGTAGAGTATAAAGGCAGTAGGAGTACACCTAAGAGGGAAATCAGGAGGGCAAAAAGGGGACATGGGAACCCAAAGGACTAGCCACACTACCATACATCAACAGCATTTCCAAACTGACAGCCAGATTACTGCGACCACTAAGACTCATAACAGCACACAAACCAACAGCCACTCTCAGACAACAACTCACCAGAACTAAGGACCCGATACCCAGCATGACCAAAACCAATGTAGTGTACAAAATCCCATGCAAGGACTGCACAAAACACTACATAGGACAAACAGGAAGACAGCTAACGATCTGCATCCATGAACATCAACTAGCCACAAAATGACACAACCAGCTATCCTTCGTAGCCACACACGCAGATGACAAGCAACATGAATTCAACTGGAACAAAGCCACTATTATAGGACAAGCCAAACAGAGAACAGCCAGGGAATTCCTAGAGGCATGGCACTCATCCACAGATTCAATCAATAAGCACATCGACCTGGACCCAATATACCGACCACTGCAGTGGACAGCTGGAACTCACAACCGGAAGCAGCAGATTCAAATCACTACAAATGCCAGAGGAAAGATCACAGAAGCGCTTCACAGGAGGCTCCCATGCACTGAGGAGGTCACCTAGACAGGGGACGAAACATCTGCAACACAAATTCCCAGCTCGGCGAACAGAACCACAACAACGAGCACCCGAGCTACAAATCTTCTCACAAACTTTGGGACATAAGATAGCTTTGGCAAATAGGCTTATTGAGAATCCAAATGGTTTTTACAAATACATTAAGGACAAAAGGCTAACTAGGGAGAGAACAGGGCCCCTCAAAGATCAGCAAGACAGCCTTTGTGTGGAGTGCCAGGAGATGGGGGAGACACTAAACAAGTATTTTCATCAGTGTTTACTGTGGAAAACGACATGAAAGATATATACTGTAGGGAAATAGATGGTGACATCTTGAAAAATGTCCATATTACAGAGGAGGAGGAGTAGGATGTCTTAAAACGCATAAACTTGGATAAATCCCCAGGACCTGATCAGGTGTACCCTAGAAATCTGTGAGAAGCTGGGGAAATGATTGCTGGGCCACTTGCTGAGATATTTGTATCATCGATAGTGACAGATGAGTTGCCAGAAGACTGGAGGTTGGCTAGTGTGGTGCCACTATTTAAGGAAGGACAAGCCAGGGAACTATAGACCAGTGAGCCTGATGTTGGTGGTGGGCAATTTGTTGGAGGAAATCCTGAGGGACAGGATTTACATGTATTTGGAAAGATTAGGGATAGTCACAAGGCTTTGTGCGTGGGAAATCATATCTCACTAACTTGATTGAGCTTTTTGAAGAAGTAACCAAGAGATTTGATAAGGGCAGAGCGGTAGATGTGATCTATATGGACTTCAATAAGGTGTTTGACAAGGTTCCCCTTGGGAGACTGATTATCAAGGTTAGATCACATAAAATAGAGGGAGAACTACCCATTTGGATAGAGAACTGGCTTGAAGGTAGAAGACAAAGGGTGGTGGTGGAGGGTTGTTTTTCAGACTGGAAGCCTTTGACCAGTGATGTGTCACAAGGATCGGTGCTGGGTCCACTGCTTTTTGTCATTTATAAAAATGATTTGGATGTGAACATAGGATGTATAGTTAGTGAGTTTGCAGATGACACCAAAATTAGAGTGTAGTGGACAGCGAAGAAGAAGGTTACCTCAGATTACAACGGGATCTTGATCAGTTGGGCCAATGGGCCAAGGAAAGGCAGATGCAGTTTAATTTAGATAAATGTGAGGTGCTGCATTTTGGAAAGGCAAATCAGCGCAGGACTTATACACTTAATGGTCAGGTCCTGGGGAGTGTCGCTGAACAAAGAGACCTTTCAGTGCAGTTCATAAGTCCTTGAAAGTGGAGTCGCAGGTAGATAGGATAGTGAAGAAGGCATTTGGTATGCTTTCCTTTATTGGTCAGAGTATTGAGTACAGGAGTTGGGAGGTCATGTTGCGGCTGAACGGGACATTGGTTAGGCCACTTTTGGAATATTGTGTGCAATTCTATCGGAAAGATGTTGTGAAACTTGAAAGGGTTCAGAAAAGATTTACAAGAATGTTGCCAGGTTTCAAGGATTTGAGCTATAGGGATAGCTAGGGCTGTTTTCCCTGGATTGATGGAGGCTGAGGGATGACCTTATACAGGTTTATAAAATCATGAGAGGCATGGATAGAGTAAATAGACAAGGTCTTTTCCCTGGGTTGGGGGAGTCCAGAACTAGAGGGCATAGGTTTAGGGTGAGAGGGGAAAGATATAAGAGGGACCTAAGGGGCAACGTTTTCATGCATTTGTGGAATGAGCTGCCAGAGGAAGTGGTGGATACTGGTACAATTACAACATTTAAAAGGCATCTGAATGGATACATGAAAAGAAAGGGTTTAGAGGGATATGGACCAAGTGCTGGCAAATAGGACTAGATTAATTTAGGATATCTGATTGGCATGGATGAGTTGGATTGAAGGGTCTGTTTCTATGACTCTATGACCTCAGCCTAAGAAGTGCTCACTAAGATAAGGAAGGTGTTATTAACAGTGTTATTAAGCAGCACCAGGTCAGGAATAACCTGTTCACTGATGCCCAGTTTGGATTCTGCCAGGGCCACTCAGCTCCTTACCTCATTACAGTCTTCGGTCAAACATGGACAAAGGAGCTGAATTCCAGAAGGGAGGTGAGAGTGACTCCCCTTGCCATTGAGGCTAGCATTTGATCAAAGGTGGCATCAAGGAACCCTGGCAAAGCTGCAGTCAATGGGAATCCGCGGGAATTCTCTCCTGTGGTTGGAGTTACAGCTAGATTATGGGAAGATGGTTGTGGTTATTGGAGGTCAGTCATCTCAGATTCAGTACATCTCTGCAGGGGTTCCTCAGGGTGATGTCCTAGACCGAATGGCCTTCAGTTGCTTCATCATAAGGTGGGAAGTGGGGATGATTGTTGATGATTGCACAGTGTTCAGTGCCATTCACAACAGCACAGATACTGAAGCCGTCCATGTCCATATTCACCAAGTTTGGGATGACAAGTCTTCTTTTAATTCATTCATGAGATATTGGCATCACTGGCTCGTCCAGCACTTATTGTCCATTCCTAATTGCTGAGAGAGCAGTTAAGAGGCAACTACATTGCTATAAGTCTGGAATTACGTGTTGGGCAGACCAAGTAAAGATGACAGATTTCCTTCCCTGAAGGACACTAATGAACCACATGGGTTTTTTGTTTGACAATCAACAATAGTTACATGGTCACCATTTTAGAAATGGAAGTCAACCCCATGATCGGTGTGCTGATTGCCATGTGCAGAACTTTGGAGCAGCTGCACCTGGTATCACCATTGCCCACAAATGGACCCAGACTAGCTATATAAAGACGGTGGCTATAAGAGCAGGTCAGAGGCTAGGATTACTACATTGAGTGAGTCATGTCCAGACTCCCTAACGCCTATCCACAAGTCAGGAGTATGACGCTATACTCCCCACTTGCCTGGATGAGTGCAGCTCGAACAACACTCAAGAAACTTGACACCATCCAGATCACAGCAGCCCACTTGACTGACACCACACCCACATACATTCACTCCCTCTACCTCCAATGTTCGGTAGCAGCAGTATATACCACCTCCAAGATACACTGCAGAAATTCACCGAGACTCATGGTCGTACAGACATACAACATGAAAACAGATCCTTCGATCCAACACTGACCATAATTCCAAACTAGTTCCACTTGCCTGTGCTTGGCCTCAATCCTTCCAAACATTTCATATTTAAGTCCTTATCTAGTCTTTTAAACATGATAACTCTACCCACATCCATAATTTTATCTAGAACTTCATTCTGCACACAAACCACTCTCTGTGTGAAAGAATTGTTCCTCATATCTTTTTTAAATCTCTCTCCTCTCACCTTAAAAATATGACTCCTTAGACAGCACCTTCCAAACCCATGGCCACTTCCACCTAGAAGGACAAGGGCAGCAAATGCATGGGAGCACCACCTGTAAGTTCCCCTCCAAGCCATTCACCATCCTGACTTGGAAATATGTCATCGTTCCTTCACTGTCACTGGGTGAAAATCCTGAAATTCCCTCCCTAAGCGCATTGTGTGTCTACCTACAGCACATGGACTGTAGTGGTTCAAAAGGACAGCTCACTACCACCTTCTGAAGGGCAATTAGGGTCGGGCAATAAATGTCAACTTAGCCAGCAATGCCCACATCTATGAGTGGAAAAAAGGACAGAAATTACCAACATGGAAAGAACCACATTATGCAAGGGACAAATGAGGGTACAATGCAGATTAAAATTTACACCTTGTGTTCTTTCATTCTCTCTTCCTGCAACCAAAGAATTGTTTATTTCAGCATCATTTGGTGGCATTTTCTGCCTCTGGAGCAGAAGGTTCCAAGTCAGGTCCCATTCCAGGGCTTGAGAAAGAAGATAGCAAGGCTTTCGTTAGAGTGTAGTTCTGAGGGAGCACTGCATTGTCAAAGGTGGGGGCTTCTCAGTGAGACAGTGAAACAAGGTCCTCTCTGCCCGCTTGGGTGACAGATTCCATAGCACTGTTTTGAACAAAAGCAGGAGAGTTGTCTCACAGCCCTGGCCATTGTTTATCCCTCAATCAACGATACAAAAAGAAATTAAATGCCAGTATCACCTTTCTGTTTCTGAGAGTTTGCTGAGAGCACCTTGGCTGCTGTCTTTCCTTTCCTATGTTGAAATAGTGACTACAATTCAAGAAGTATTTGATTGCCTTGAAATTGGCTTGAGACACCTGGTGGCCGTGAACAGTGCTCTATAAATGCAAGTTTATTTTTCAGTGACCTAATATGCAGAGTGGTTGGCTCCTGAAATGTTTCTAATGGCTTAAGCACAGAGGATTTGGCATTGCTTGTGTTGCATTTCTGATATTCAACTCCTTCTCTGTGCACTGACATCATTCCCTTCTCCTGCTGCGGGATGATGGACCTGCCTTTGCTGAGTCCACAAATGTTCTTGGGTAGAAAGCACCTGTACATTGTACCTGGGGATTGCCAGAATGGTTTCTAGTCCAAGTGTTAGCTGGGGTAAAATAAATTGTTTGGATTTGATTGTGCAGCTGAAGAACGTAGCATTTGCTCATTAATCACAAATTAGTGATAAACAAAAACAACATCTTTTGACTGAAGATCCAAGTGAAAGGATGGTATGGTGGCTCACTGGTCAACATACCACTGAACTACAGCCTCACAGTGCCACGGACCCAGGTTCAATTACACTCTTGGGCTACTGTCGGTGTGGAGTTTGCATGTTCTCCTTGTATCTGTGTGGGTTACCTCTGGGTGCTCTGGTTTCCTCCCACAGTCCAAAGATTGATCTTGCTAAATTGTCCCATAGTGTCCAGGGATGTGTAGGCTAGGTGGGTTAACCATGGGAAATGCAGGGTTATAGGGTAGTGGTCTGGGTGGGGTGCCCTTTTAAGGTTGGTGTGTTTTCCATACTGTAGGTATTCTCTGGTCATTTTCTGACGTTTGTTTTAATGGGACAGGAATCCTCCAATTAGCACGAGACATGGACCGATAGTCTACAGCTATTGTTTTTTCCAGGGCTATTTATTTTTTAACACAGGATTTGAGGCAATTCCATTATTATTACATAATTAATTACATTAAATATCTTATTTAAACATTTCTTGTGTTTTTATATACAGGGTAAAGTGCTTATTATTTCAAATGGCCACTTTCTTGTATCCAATTCTCAATGAATACAATCACACCACATGGCAAGTGTACTTAGAAGAGCTGCAGAATAATTTTTAATTTAGAATGTATTCCATGTTCGCAAGATAAAATCTCAACCTGGATTTTTTTTTTGCTTTCCAACTGAAAATCTAATTTATAATCCACCATGACCTCTTCAACATCCCAAGAGTTTACTACCTCATCATAGATAAAGGACAATGTCCGCTTTCTAACCTTCATCAGTCTGCCATTAAATGCAATATGTACACCATATATCAAAATATCTTCCTCTTCAAAATATAAACTCATCTCTCTCTAGGTTTTAAATAAGAAGTAGGCAGTAATTACAAGTAATGGTGAACAAACCTTTACAAACACATTAAAGATACCTTTAAAACAGTGGACAAAGGAATATTATATTGAATATAAATACTTTGTTTGCTAATGTTGCAATTCATTTTAGAATGCAAGACTTTTGTTAAAGCATCATATTCCCCACAGCTCCATCTATCCCTTAACAAAATATAGACCTTTCTTAAATAATTTTTAACTTAAAACATCTAAAATTAAATGTTAGTTCCCTCAGTGAGTGAAAATCCCAGTTCCCCCACCTCTGCCACAGTCTGAATAGAGATTTCTCTCAGTGTCCAGTTCAGCACTCACCGATGCTTTTATGTTTGTTCCTCTGCTCAGCTGCTGCCTAATGCATTCCTCACTGACCTTGACATCAATGCTCTTTCTCCACATTCACAAATCTTTTTTCTGCACCTTTTGTTGTCATTTGCTTTTTTTCCAGTCGCGGTGATTTCTATTGAATTTGGTTCAATCCATGATTTCAATTTGAATTGAGAATAGATTCTATCCTTTACTCAAATATGAAATTTTTAACAAACAGAGGCAAATGGTCATTCTTTACCAGATTTGCCTGATCGTTGCCCAGTTAAAAGTGACAGGGCCCCTAGGGATATATTTATTTCTCTGCCACACCATTCTTTCAAATAATGGAATAATAATTGCCATTAATCGATAACACAAAATAACTTCAAAATTAGTTGGTTTTGACTTTAGAACATACTGTGCTCGACAATCAAATGAATGCAAGATGTTTTGATTTAGTTTTAAACCGTGGGATTGAAATCCTTGATGCTAAAAAGATTGGAACACCTGATATTCATTCAGGGACCAGGGTATCACAGTGGCTCAGTGGTTAGCACTGCTGCCTCATAGTGCCAGGACCCAGGTTTGAGCCCAATCTTGGGTGTCTGTGAGGAGTTTGCATATTCTGCCCATGTCTGCATGGTTTCCATCAGGTGCTCCAGTTTCTTCCTGCAGTACAAAGATGTGCAGGTTAGTTGGCTTGGCTGTGTTCAATTGTCTGTAGTGTCCAGAGCTGTGCAGGCTAGGTGGATTAGCTTTGCTCTGTTTACACTGCTCCTTTACGTTCCAGTAAGGGAATAGCCAGTTGATCTTCTGTAAAATCCTTGCCAGGTCAAGCAGGGATCTGTAACAAACATAAAAGAAATTGCTGGAGAAACTCAGCAAGTCTGGTAGCATCTATGGAGACAAACAGAGTTAACATTTCGATTCTGATGATGACCCTTCTTCAGAACAGAGGTTCTCCTTGACTACCCTAAACTTCCATTCCTTCTGCTCTTTGTGGGCCTGATGTCAGAGCTGCTATGAGTCCAGGATTAAATTAGTCTTAGCAGTATTGATTTGTAGATAGGTTTCAAATAAGAAGTAAAATGATATTTGAAAGAATATGCAACAAGTTTATTTTCATAAATGTTAATTTACTCATAATGTTATTGGTAATTCATAAATTCATCATTGTGCATTGTGTTGTAAATTCTTTGCAAGGACTGGCAAGTTTTCTCAATCTTGAAGGACATAGATTACCTTCACCAACAGGCTGCTTCCTCCATTGTGAATACAACACCATTCTGTTGATACCTTTGAGATGCCTCCACAAGCTATTGTGAGCAACTTGACACTGCATTAACATCCAGCTGACAGTCAGGGTGTGACTGCAGAGCATTTGCAACCTGAACCCCTCCACATTAGTTATTACAAATGGCCCGTCATCATAATTTGGGAAGTCAGCAGTCCTATAATGGTCTCTAATGCAGCTCATTTGTCCAGATCAAACTTATTTGAGGATCAGAAATGATTCACTTCCTGTTTACTTGTTCAAGATGTTGACATGATCTTATTTTGTGAAATCCATCATAGTTTTTTATTTGCTTTATTCTTTCATTGGATGTGAGCATTGCTGGGAAGGCAAGCAATTGTTGTTCATCCATATCATATTTGAGAATGGGGTGGTGAACTGCTTTTTTGAACTGACACAATCCTTGGTGTGTAGGTATACCCACAGTGCTGTTTGTGAGAGTCTTCCAGGACTCTTACCCAGTGACAGTGGAGGAATAGGGCTGTAAGCCCAAATTATGTTATGCGGCTAGGGAAGTTTGTAGCTGGTGGTTTTCCTATTTATCTAGCTCCAAGTGATAGAGTTACAAGTTTGGAATGTGCTGTCAGAGGAGCCTTATCAATTTATTGCACTGTGCTTTATATTTGGTACATGGTCTCAGTGCCTGTGGTGGAGAATGAATGCTTAAGGTTGTGGATGTGGTGATCATCAAGCAGGCTGGATGGTGTCAAGCTCTTTCATTTAGGGAAGTGGAGAATATTCCATCACACCCCTGACTTCTACCTTGTGAAAGGTGGTACACCCTGATAAAAGAGCAGCGCTCCAAAAGCTTGTACTTTCAAATAAACCCGTTGGACTATAACCTGGTGTCATGTGATTTTTGACCTTGTCCACCCCAGTCCAAGACCAGCACCTCCACATCACTGTAGAAGGTGGGCAGACTTCGGACATCAGAAGCAAGTTGCCCGTCTCAGAATTCCCAGCATCTGACCTACTGTGATATTGACAGCATTAACGACTGGCTTAGTTTCTGGTCAATAATAACCTCTAGCATATTTTGGAGATTGTTGACCATTCAGTAACAGGATTGATTGTTTGATTGCTGTCATATGTACCGAGATACAGTGAAAAGTGCTGCTTTGCATGCTATACAGGCAGATCGTAACACACAAAGTGCATCAGGGGTAGCAAAACAGAGTGCAGGATACAATTACAGCTACAGGGAAGGTGCAGAGACACAGAGTTCAGAATTAATATTTAAGAGGTCCATTAAAAAATCAGAGAACAGTGGGGAAGAAGCTGTTGTTGAATGTATTTGTTCATGTTTTCAAACTTTTATATCTTCTGCCCAACAGAAGAGGGTGGAAGAGAGTATAACTAGGATGGAAGGGGTCTTTGATTATGTTGGTTGCTTTCCCAAGGCAGCGGGAAGTATAGATGGAGTCAATGGATGGAAGGTTGGTTTGTGTGGTGGACTGGGCTGTGTTCACGACTCTCTGTAGTTTCTAGCCATGTTGGGAAGAGCAGCTGCCAAACCACCTGTGAATGTCATGGGAGAAGGCAAGATTCTCTTTTGTTGTTATGGCCATTGCCTGGCATTTGCATGTCATGAATGTTACTTGCTACTTAAAAGCCCACAATGTATATATAACTGTGTTTACTGTATAAACCCTGAACTGATTCTCTTTCTAAATCTGGTGAAGAGAAGCTGCATTTGTTGAAAATAAAACTGAACTAAAGCCAATGATTTTCAGACTTACTTGATTCTAATGTAAATATTTTACATTACTACAAAGGTAATGCCATGTAATAAACATGGAGGACAGAAGTCATGCTTTGATGTTGTGGAACTCTCATTGAGTAAATGCCTACGTAGAAAATGAGTTGTTGTTCCTCCAGCTTGCAGTCAGGTTTATTGGAATAAGCTAATTCTTTAACCATTGTAGACCCTCTCAGTCCAACAGACAACAGTTAGTAGTCTCTTTTTTATATATTACAGGCAAAAGAGTTCTAATTCAAGACTATAAGACCATAAGACATAGGAGCAGAAAGTAGGCCATTCGGCCATTGAGTCTGATCTGCCATTCAATCATGGCTGATAAGTTTCTCAAGGAGAAAGTGAGGACTGCAGATGCTGGAGATCAGAGCTGAAAATGTGTTGCTGGAAAAGCGCAGCAGGTCAGGCAGCATCCAAGGAGCAGGAGAATCGACGTTTCGGGCATAAGCCCT
>NC_057745.1:15938629-15966679 GCF_004010195.1 Chiloscyllium plagiosum | reverse complement strand
TCCTGAAGAAGGGCTTATGCCCGAAACGTCGATTCTCCTGCTCCTTGGATGCTGCCTGACCTGCTGTGCTTTTCCAGCAACACATTTTCAGCTCTGATAAGTTTCTCAACCCCATTCTCCTGCTTTCTCCCTGTAACCTTTGATCCCCTTGACAATCAAGAACCTATCTATCTCTGTCTTAAATATACTCAATGACCTGGCCTTCCCAACCTCCTGCGACATTGAATTCCATAGATTCACCACTCTCTGGCTGATAACATTTCTCCTCATCTCCGTTCTAAAAGGTCTTCCCTTTACTCTAAACCAATGCCTTTGGGTCCTATTCTCTCCTGCCAATGAAAACATATTCCCAACGTTGTCTCTGTCCTCGCAATTCAATATTCTGTAAGATTCAATTAGATTCCCCCCCCTTCTAAAATCCATCAAGTACAGACTCAGATTTCTCAAATGTTCCTCATATGTTAACCCTTTCATTCCTAGGATCATTCTCATGAACATCTTCTGGATGTGCTCCAGGGCCAGTACATCCTTCCTGAGATATGCAGCCCAAAATTGTTCACAATACTCTAAATGTGGTCTGACCAGAGCCTTATAAAGCCTCAGAAGTACATTTATGCTTTTATATTTGAGCCTTTCAAAATAAATGCCAACATTGTATTTGCCTTCTTAAACTACTTATTCAACCTGCAAGTTTACCTTAAGAGAATCTCAGACTAGACCCCCCTAGTGCCTTTGCACTTCAGATTTCTGAACGTTTCTACCCATTTAGCTCAGGCCACCAGGGATAAAGTTCTCCTCTTCTTTGAAACATAGCCATGAGATTGTTTATATTTATCTGAGAGGGCACAGGAGTCTCCATTTAACAAAGTGATGGCACCTCTGACAGTGCAACACTCCCTCAGCACTGCACTGAGGACTTCATTCTTGCCCTCAAGTCCTGGAGTGGGCATTGACTTCACAATTTTCTGAGTCAGAGGTGAGACTACTCCATCAAGCTGACATTGAACAATTCATGTGCAGTGGTGAAAGCAAGAATAAAGAACGTACATTAGCCTAGTACGTTTCATGACCTCAGGCCAAATGTAAATGTTCTACAGCAAAATGGTTTTTGTATTCCCTCATGGGATTTGGGCGTCAGCTGCTGACCAGCATTTGTTGCCCAACCCTAGTTGCTGTTGAGAAGGTGCCAGTGAGTTGCCTTCTTAAATCGCTGCAGCCCATTTGCTAATTGTTTACTGTTCTGAAGTAAATAGGGAAAAGCCCACATCTGAATTTGATTTTCTCTTTTCTTCACATTTTCTTCTGTTTCTTTCCTTTCCCATTAACATTCCCTGAATTTTTTTTTCCTGCCGCGCTCTCCCTTCTCTTGTCTTTTCTTTTTGATGATATTTCAAAGATTTTTCTTGCCCATATCTCGTAGCTCTCAACATTCTGTGTGGCGATGGAGATGAATTTTCAAAACTGCTTTTCATCAGCTGGTTGATGCCTCAAGGGCTAGTTTTTTTAGTCATTGCAAAGCCTTGGCTTGAAAGGTTGACTTGGTCATACGTATAACTTGAATAGAATTGAGATTAAAAATGTAGGATTAAAAGCAAGGCATATGCTAAACATTGTTTCAAGGTGAAACTATTACTAGTGGTGAGGTGTAATAACAAAAGAACCAGAGGGTGATGCAGTGATCCTGCATCCACTGAGTCACAGAGTCATAGAGATATACAGCACGGAAACAGACCCTGCAGTCCAACTCGTCTATACTGACCAGATATTCTACATTAATCTAGTCCCATTTGCCAGCATTTGGCCTACATTACTCTAAACTCTTTTTATCCACGTATCTATTTGGATGTCTTTTAAATGCTGTAATTGTACCAGCCTCCACCACCTCCTCTGGCAGCTCATTCCATTCACGTACCACCTTCTGCATGAAAAAGATCCCCCTAGGTCCCTTTCAATTCTCTCCCATTTCACCTTAAACCTATGCGCAGCACGGTGGCACAGTGGTTAGCACTGCTGCCTCACAGCGTCAGAGACCCGGGTTCAATTCCCACCTCAGGCGACTGACTGTTTGGAGTTTGCACGTTCTCCCCGTGTCTGCGTGGGTTTCCTCCGGGTGCTCCAGTTTCCTCCCACTATCCAAAGATGTGCAGGGTCAGGTGAATTGGCCATACTAAATTGCCTGTAGTGTTAGATAAGGGGCAAATGTAGGGGTAGGTGGGTTTCGCTTCGGCGGGTCGGTGTGGACTTGTTGGGCCGAAGGGCCTATTTCCTCACTGTAATCTAATCTAATCTATGCCCTCTAGTTTTGGACTCCCCTACCCTGGGGAAAAAAACCTCGCCTAGTCCACGTCCATCATGATTTTATAAAATTCTACATGCTCCCCCCTCATCCTCCGATGCTCCAAGGAAAATAGACCCAGGCCTATTCAGCCTCTCCACGTAGATCAAGCCCCCCAACCTTGGCAACATCCATGTAAATCTTTTCTGAAACCTTTCAAGTTTCACAACAGAACCAGGTGGAGAAGCTTGGTTGAGCTGGTTGTGAATCTAGTATGCAATGATACATTAATATTGTGAGTTTACTGTCTGAAAAAAATGATGAAAAGACAATAATACAATTTGAAAAGGAATTGAAAATGCATTTGAAAATACAGTAAGTCTTCTTAATTCATTCATGGGACATGGACATCATTGGCTAGGTCAGCACTTATTATCCATCTTTATTTGCCCTTGAGAAGGTGGTGGTCAGCTGCATGGCTATGGGGAAAGAGAACGGGAATGGGCTTAACTGAATAGTTCTTGTGAACTGGCATAGACAAAATGGTCTGAATGGCCTGCTTTTGTGATATAATTCTATGACTCTCTGTTTTAACACAAGGGGATCAATATATTTAAATAAACCTTGGTAAGTGAAATCCTGGACATGTATGCTTTATCACTTTTCAATTAGACTTCCATATGTTTTGATTTTGACCTTTCTTCATGATTCTTTGGTCTAAAGCAGTTGAGATGCAGAGTTGACAGTCAATTAGAACAATGGCTACTATTAAAGGAGGTAATGGACTGGTTGTATTATTATAGTATTAGACTCTTAATCGAGAGACCCAGGTAATGTTCCATGGACCTGGATTCAATTCTTGCTATAGTGGAATTTGTAATCAAAAAATATATGGAATTAAGAGTCTAATGGGGACTATGAAACCATTGCTGAGGGGAAAACCCCATCTGGTTTACTGATGCTCTTTAGGGAAGGAAACTGTCATCCTTACCTGGTCTGGCCTACATGTGACTCCAGACCCACAACAACGTGGTTGACTCTTAACGATCCTATGGGCAATTAGGGATGGGTAATAAATGTTGGTCTAGCCAGTGATGCCCTCATCAATTAAAATTAATTTTTGACAAAATTGTCTAGTTATTACTATGATGAACAAGTGGGTGACGTGATGTCATGGTTTTTACCAAAGGCATCCAGCAAGTTGGGGAAGACACAAACAAATGGTAAAATGTGTTTAGAATCCTGAGACAAATTCCTTTTTCCTTTCAGCTTCGTTACTGGCATTACTCAAGTGCATTTATTTTAATATCTCACTTTAATAATGAAATTTCACTGATAAGTGATTGCTACTGAAGCATTCTGACAATAACGTCCATTCAGAGTTTTAAACTGCAGTGATTATTGGGCTTTGTGGCAGCTTGAGTTAGGGCCAGAACATTTACGTAGGAAAGGAAAAGAGATCTTTTTACAATTTGCTGCATCTCTGTCCTGTGCAGAAACACATCAACATGTTTAAGAGTTTCCAACTAAATTAATCACGCAGGTAGAGATTCTGTTTGTCTGATATGGACATCTCTCCTCTCCGTCAGGACACATTTGCTCACTGAGAACAGACAGCTTTTAAAGCCCCCGTGAAACATTCTGGCTTCAGCAATCAACCAATCGCTAACAAAGTCTTAAAAGACCAGAGCCATTCACAACAGTTTGATTCGGTTCCAAACTTTGATTCGTAGGCTTGCCTTTTTACAGCTACCATGACCTACAAGACCCTAACCACCTGTGCCCAACTTGTTCCCCTGCAAGTTGCCCAAGCTAAGCAACAGTTGCTATACAGTTGAGTTGACGGTTCCAGCAGTGTTACAGTTATGTTTGTGCTAATCAAAGCTGGGAATCTGCCAACTAGAAGCTTAAAGGCAACAGATGAATGGCAATACCACTAAGTTCCAAGTTCCTCAACAGACTTTGAACTATATTGCTATTCCTTCACTGTCACTGGGTCAAAAGTCTGGAACTCCCTCCCTAACAGTAATGTAAATGTACCTATACCACATGGTCTGCAGTGATTCAAGGAGGCAGCTCACTACCACCTTCTCAAGGGGCAGGGAGGAATGTGCAATAAATGTGGGCCTTGCCAATGATCCACTTGACCCATGAATGGACAAAAAAGGCTGATTTCAATATTACTTAGAGAAATATACCAGGTTTTTACTTTGCTAAAGGATTATGTCTAATTTCTTGAAGAAAATGATTCATAAAATGTCCATGTCCAGTCATTTGCCCAAGCTAAAAGGGAACTTTGGGTAATCCTTTCTCTTGAATGCAGTGAGTGATGGGGTTGTGAGTAGAGATAGGTTGGTTCATACATTTAATGGCCTATGCCACACTTACTTTCAGGATCATTGTCTAATCTCCAAGAAAAGCTTTAGTAATGAGAATGGGAGTAATGTCTCAAGAGGTGTACAGTATTTTAGAGTTTAGATTAGATTCCCTACATGTGGAAACAGGCCCTTTAGCCTAACAAGTCCACACCGACCCTCCAAAGAGTAACCCACCCCCCTACCCTACATTTATCCATGACTAATGCACCTACATTAAGGGCAATTTAGCACAGCCAATTCACCTAACCTGCACATCTTTGGATTGTGGGAGGAAACCCATGCAGACATGGGGAGAATGTGCAAACTCCACACAGACAGTTGCCCGAGGTAGGAATCGAATCCAGGTCCCTGGCACTGTGAGGTAGCAGTGCTAACCACTTTGCCATCCACAGCATGTTTACAGCACTGTCATATTTTGGGAAATTTCTAGGTTAAAGTACAGTAAGAAGAGCCATGTTAGTTGAAAAGAGTCAAGTTTAAGACATTAGATCGGAAAACTGGTGGAAACTCGTAGCAGGTTTGGCTGAATTCTGGACTAGGGTCACAAGCTGAAAGGCTACTGCTTTTTCAATTCTCCACTGTTGCTATTATTATTAATTCAGAAATAAGTGTTCCAGATTAATGATTGAAGTGTGTTGAGAGTGTGATGCTGGAAAAGCACAGCATGTCAGGCAGCATCCGAGGAGCAGGAGATTTAACGTTTCAGGCATAACCCAATGATGAAGGACTTATGCCTGAAACATTGATTCTCCTACTCCTCGGATGCTGCCTGACCTGCTGTGCTTTTCCAGCACCACACTCGCGACTCTGATCTCCAGCATCTGCAATCCTCACTTTCTCCTAATGATTAAAAAGAGTCAACCAAAGATCTAGTAAACCTCATGACAGAAGCTAAGGAATGTATAAATTGAAATCGTAACACTCATCCCTTTTATTTAAAATGGATCCTACTTTCTTGATGTTATGTGTGAATTGAGAGTAGAATGGTACAGACGATAATGGGATCCTGTGTGATGATTTTGTTGCTCGTTTGGAAAAGAAGATTCCTCTTGATGTTACATGTGTGGAAGTTGTACATATATTCTTTAAAGACTTGTTCACTGTGTTACTCTGAATAGTTCAAAGAGGTCACCATGTTAAGAATAGTCTCCAAAGGATCAAGAGACATTTTATGGTTTTAACCACCGTATGCAGGATGAGGGATCTAAAATGAAGGTAACGTTTTATAATTTTGATAAATTGAATAAAAGCCCAGAATAGAGTTTCAAAGGAGAAATATTCTCCTTAAGATGTTTGCTCATCTTTGACATAACCAGCAGCCAGAGACCATCAGAACATTAAAAACCAAATGAACTGCAGATGCTGGAAATCAGAAACACAAAGAGAAATTGCTGGAAAATCCAAGCAGGTCAAGCAGCATCTGTGGAGAGAAATCAGAGTTAGAGTTTCGGGTCCAGTGACCCTTCCTCAGAACTGACACGTCACTTGTCACAAACATTGTCATTTTCTTAAAGCAATATTTACTGATACCATTTATACCTGCCTTGTGCATCCTGCAGTGAATTGTAAGAGTTTGAAGATCAAGCCTATTGGTCTTCAGTTTGCTGTACTCATCATATAAAATGGAATGCACAAATGTAATTCTGGTCAGTGGGGAGTAAGACCAAGAGCAGACCATTCAACCCCTTGAGTCTGAGCTAGTAATCACAAAGATCACAGTTAATCCATATCTTAACTTCATTTACCCACATTGATTCCATCATCATTAATAGCCTCAGCTTTCATGATTTTATCATTTAAATGAAGAATTCAACTGGACTAGACACAACAGCGTTTTTGGTGGGGTGATCTTGTGATTTGAGAACATAAGAACATAAGAACACAAGAAATGGGAGCAGGAGTAGGCCATCGAGCCTGATCCACCATTCAATAAGATCATGGGTCATCTTTTCATGGACTCAACTCCAGATAGCCACCCACTCATCATAACTCTTAATTCCTTTGCTGTTCAAACATCTATCTATCTTTGCCTTAAAAACATTCAAGAAGGCAGTCTCAACTGCTTCACTGGGCAGGGATTTCCACAGATTCACAACACTTTGGATGAAGAAGCTCCTCCTTAACTCAGACCTAAATCTGCTTCCACTTAGTTTGACACTATGCCCCTCAGTTCCAGAGCATACTCTTTGTGTTTAGATGCGGCATCACACTTTAAGTTTAAGGTATCTTCCCATCTTAAAACTATTGTGGCAGAGGAAATAATTTATTTCCTTGGACCCTATCAATTCCTTCAATAATTTCAAACATCCGAATGATATCATATTGAAGTGGTTCAATGCAGTAAATGAGAGATGTTACGTTGTAAGATGATTTAGAACAACGCTTTCCGAAGAAGCCTACTGGAGTTACCAAGGCTGATCATTGTTAACTCTTCATAAGGAAAGTTACAGCTAAACACATAAATCTGCTATTACTGATTAATCTATTGGTCATAATGTGGAAAACAGTGAAATTTCTCTCCCCTGGTGCTTGAGCTGCTAATTGGGTCTCAATGTCTGCGGACGAGGTTCTTTATGTCATTGAGATGAATGCACCATTGCCAATCTTTCTGAAAATCATCCTTTTGATGGTATAGAGGAGATTTGACAAGGTTCAGAAGAAATTCCCAGTCCCCTGTACTCCAAAGGAGAAAGCCAGTATATCTAAAAAGATCTTCCCCATTATCTTTTCCAAGTAAAGTTGATACAGCCTCAATATGTTCATGCCATCTCTCAATAGAATTCCTAGAGTAGTTTGAAAATCTCCCCTTGCACCATTCCCAGTTCACTCACAAGCCACTCTCTGTAGTGCCCATTTCTATCCCTGATGCTGAAAATCTGCTCTTTGCTCCAAAACTAGAATTTAATGGGCTGCAGGAAATGGGAGGACATGTATATTCTCCAGACTCCTGACACTTCCTCGTCCAATTTCAGTTTTTACCTTACTCAGGCCAAATAATCTTGAGTATTTGGAGGGATATGGGCAAGGAGCAGGCAGGTGGGACTGGCTTAGTTTGGAATTCTGTTCAGCATGGACTGGTTGGACCAAATGTCTGTGCTTACGATTCTATGACTCTATGGTTCTCACCTTAAGGCTGAAGTTTAAGAATTATGAAGCATCAATATTAAACGTAATGTTACATTATTGGAGAAACTCAGCAGGTTTGGTAGCATCTGTGTAGAGAGAAACACAGTTAACAATTCAAGTCCACTATGACCCTTGTTCAGAATCATTCTGAAGAAGCACCATACTGAAGAACAGTCATACTGGACTTGAAACATTAAATCTGTTTTCTCTCTCGACAGACGCTGCCAGACCTGCTGAGTTTCTCCTGCATTCTGTGTTTGCTTCAGATTTCCATCATCCGCAGTATTTTGCTTTTATTCAATGTCACATTATTGTTGATGAAATGGAGCGGGATGAGCACGTGCTCACATTCAGAAATGAAAATCACAAAGACAAAACGTATATACTTTAATCAGAAATATCTTCAATTTTATTCACTCATACTAAATAAAATGTTGGTATATATTGTAAAACATAAATAATACAATAATTAACATCACAGTTGTTTTTCAAACAAAAATGTACCTTTATATATTATTAAATAAAGATTACTTAATTTATATCCAAGATCAACTACAAGAAATATTCTTTATTTTCTCCCCTAAAGTCACTGAGCAATATTGATTTGTTTTTGTGCTAACCTACATTTTCTGTCTTTCTCACTCTTCATAAATCTTCATAGCCTGTAATACAAGGCATTTGTTTCAGTGGTAATGTTGGTTAATCTTATCTGTATACATGCTGTAGGCTGTAGCCATTTTAGATGACACCGGTGCAGTGGATAATGTACAACATTGTTGCAGGTACATCAGTTAGCGGCTTATTGTTTCACTAAGGCTTTTAAAATATTAAAAAATTAAAATCATCAATCTGTTGTAAAAAAATTACACGTTACACACGTTGGTACTTTGTGCATCTGTGATCAAGTATACAATAACTGTCAGGTAACCATGGTGAAGAACCCCACTGGTACAATTTACTGTGAGTTTTCATTCTTCACAGGTCAAAGGTCCCAAGCCAAACTGAATTGCCATGTAACAAAGGTCATCTGTATCTGGGTGAAAGGTGAACCATCAGCAAAGACACTTATAGTGCAGCAGTCAGCTAGAAATAAAATAAATTGTTCACCATTTCAGACTAATTTATGTTTTTACAGCAATGAATTCACACAGGATTCATTAAAAATTTAAATATATAAGTGTTTTGGACAATTAATTTCTGTTTGCTTTAATCCATATATATGCATTAAATCTATTTCTGCATTGTCATTAAAATTGGTTTTGCTGCTTAGAAAGTGTGGCAGAAAATGTATATCGGGACATTTTAATGGAAGATGGATATGTTAATGATGGTGATATTAATAGGATACTACCAATAACATCTGCAGAACATAGAGAAACATGGTTGAGATTCAGAGAGTTGAGCCAAAGAGAGTTGGATTCAATATAATGTATATCATGGGATAAATGTAGAGTTTACAGGATTAGAGAGTGAGAGAGAAATATTCTTAGTTAAGCACCAAGCTAAAGATGCAAGGAACTTAGAGCAGCTGATTGGCTCAAAGAGTGCAGTACCCAATGCCCAAGAGAATCCAGTATGTACAGAATACATGAATGGTCAACCAAGAGGCAGGAGTCTATGGGAGAAATACAATCCACCGCTACAGTTACACATATCCAAGGCCTGGTCTTCTGTCAAGGTATAAAGGGGTTTTCACCATCTTTCAGATGAAGTAAAGAGCAGCAGCAGCTCCAAGGAATTTATTGACTGTTGATGTAAAGTTGAGGTTTGGTGAATGCTTGCCAAAAGAGATTTTAGCCAGATTGAGCCAGAGATTTTTACTTCGGATAGCATATTCTGCCTGTACATCTTCAAAGAGTAAGCATGCAGAGATACACTGTCAGCACAGAGTTGACCTGGGGTCAGCTGTCAGGGGAGAAAACTATAGACGATTGTTGAAAACCCCTGTGGTGCATCATAAATAAGTTAACATAGTGCTGCAGATGTATGTAAGGTGAGAAGACGATGTCAGCTTTCATGAACACCCTTTTATAACAGGTATTCTGCATCAGTCATTGGCTTCACTTAACCCTTTAATTTATTAGCTGCGTTCTGCTAACCCTTTTGGAGCCCTTGTTTAGTCAGATAAAGTTTAAGGTCATAGAAATGGTGCACAGTTCTTTCTTATATTTCCTTTTGAGCTACATTTCCTTTGCTACATGTATTGAAATGGTAAACTAATAATGAGCTTAGAGTAAGCAGAAAAAAAATTTCCTTATGGCATCTTTGCAACATTCTCGTTTTGCGAAAGAAAAATGGGTGAATTTGATTGGAAAACTAAGAGCTACATTCATTAAAAAGCCTGTGAAGAATAAATTGAAGATGATGAATGGATAGGGGCGGGTGAGGGTATTGTCATGACTATTATCCATACTGTGTGCACTTGCTTATAATAACAGAATTTAGTTTGTTAATGACATTGAATTATGTGAATGATGCTAACAACTGTTTGAAAGCAAGCAAAGTCATGGTTATATTGTGTGGATTTTCTGATCCTACACCAGATGCATTTAATGGTTCAAATCTCTTTTTCTGTTTTCCTGCAGTATATTTTTGCTAAGGTGGAGGATATTGCTAGACTAACCAATAATCATCACGGTCCAGACAGGCTGCCACAGTTCATATTACAATCAGATCTTGACAGAACTCACTGCCTCACCCGCCACTCAAAACCAATTCAAAGAATATGCCTTGGAAAACTGTTTTCATACAGTTCGTGTTTTAGATGAACAATTGTCAATGTTAAGATGGTCAGAGTTGCAATTCAGCATATAAGACAGTTTGAAATATCTTTCATCACGTTTAGCGTGTTGGTGCAATTAGCCTCCTCGTGAACGACCTGTCCTGTCTCCCTTCCTCTCTGGAAAGGATGAAATTCTGTTAGAGTACAGTTATACAGCAACCAGTCAACTCTGTTCACTAAAAGACTGCTCCTTTCCTCTGAGCTGAGGTGGCAGCCCAATCTTTCTGCACATTTTCTACCTCTGCGCTGCCTGCATAACTCGGGGAGGGGAATATGTGCTGGACATTACACTTCCAATGAGGTTATGACAGAGCTGCAGCAGAAAGTCCAAGCAAATTTGGAGCTATGTGACAACGAGTACCTGTCACTGTGTTCCCAGTGTCTACCTCAGTCGTTAGCACTGCTGCTTCACAGGACCCAGGTTTGATTCCATCCTCAGGGTGACTATCTGTGTTGAGTTTACACATTCTCCCCGTGTTTGCGTGGATTTCCTCCGAGTGCTCTGGTTTCCCCCAACAATCCAATGTCATGCAGGCTACGTGGACTGGCCATGGAAAATTGCCCATAGTGTCCAAGGATGTGCAGATTAGATAGATTAGCCATGGAAATGTAGGGTTACAAGGATATGGTAGGGGTGTAGGTTTAGGTGGGATGCTTTTCAGGGGCTCAATGTGGACTCTGTCATGTGGGCCGAATGGTCTGTTTCCACACTGTAGGGATTCAATTATTCTACAATTTCCAGTAGCAATCATTGGTCGGTAATATGATATTGGCAAATGGTACATTGACTTCATTGCAAATGGGAAATAGAGATATCTTGCTGCAGTTATGCGCAGACCTTAATTAATTTCTTTTGCTTTAATCCATTAAATCTATTTCTGCATTGTCATTGAAATTGGTTTTGCTGCTTAGAAGGTGTGGCAGAAAATGTATATCAGGACATTTTAATGGACGATGGATATGTTAATGATGGTGATATTAATAGGATACGACCAATAACATCTGCAGAACTTACAGAAACATGGTTGAGATTCAAAGAGAGGTTGAGCCAATGAGAGTGGGACCAGAGAGTTGGATTCAATATTATGTATATCATGGGATAAATATAGAGTTTACAGGATTAGAGAGTGAGAGAGAAATATTCTTAGTTAAGCACCAAGCTAGAGGTGCAAGGAACTTAGATCAGCTGATTGGCTCAAAGATGCATTGTGAACTCAGGAGAGATGGTTTCCACTGGGCCTACTTTCCCCAGAGTTTAAAAAGATGAGACAGGATCTGATTGAAGCATAGAAATTTCAGACTGAGATGAGAAAAGACTTATTCACTCAAAGGATAATGAACTTGCAGAATTCTCTACATTAAAGTTAAAAATTACACAACACCAGGTTATAGTCCAACAGGTTTAACACCAGAATTTCCAAATCATCTCTACATCAAAGATTCTGGAGGCCAAGTTGCTGAATATATTCAAGAAAGAGATTGATAATATTTTAGATATTAAAAGCAGAGTGGGGTATGGGGAGAAAGCAGGAATTCAGGTCAATGTGGAGCCACGATCTCTTGGCACTGCTGCAACTATGACCCTGAGCTTCACGACCAGGGTGCAATTCAGATCATTTTGTCTTCCTTCTGACCTGCGATGAAGATGGTATTCCTGGACTCCCAAAGGAATCAAGAATCCTTTTAGAATGATTCAAACCAAATCATTATTCATTCTGATTAATGACAGTCTACTTCAGAAGTTAGACTCATCGAAATCCAATGTAATTGTTTAGTTAGAATTAGATTCACGTTTCCCTGGGTAATTATCATATTCCCTAGTTCATTTCTCCTGGTGAAGCATGAAAAACTTCCACTTCACTAATTCTTTCATGGAGTATTAGTCACAGAATCAACATTCACCAGCACAAAGATCACCAAGGATCGATTACTCACAACACAACATGAATCAAAGGGCATGTGAACTTAAATCCCAGAAAATGCTGCAAGTGCTCACAATTGTCTGTGCTGGCTTTGAGATACAGAGATTATCAATACTTAATAACCTTAAGCTTAATTTTGTCTTACTGTTCATTTTTAAAGTAGCAACTGTAGATCAGACAATTATGGATCAAATATTTCTTATGAGTTCACTGCCATATTTTTGACAGCACTGTTCTAATGATTGGCCAGAAAGCACAAAAACTATTAGATCAATTAAGGTAGAAGTTGCAATTAATTATGTTATCTTGTTGTTACAACATGGCAATGATGGTACAGGAATATAATTATCTTGAAGATATGAATGCTACATTGGCTGCTTAAGGCACTCTAGAAAAAAGCATCAGATTGACAAAAGAGTAAACAGAAACTTTCCAAAAATTGGATCGTTGCTATTGTTGGAGTGATGGCCCTTTAAAAGCACAAAATGCAAATGATACAAGCACTCGATATTATCATACAACCATATGCCCCAAACACTCTGCACTGTAGCACTCAAGGCAGTGATTGTGTCAGGATTTTATCCTGTTCTGAATATGTTAGATCAGCTGTAAATAAACCGACTAAATGTCGTCAAGCAAATACAAGCCACATTCCTAATTTATGTCCCATTTAGAGAAAACTTGAATATCACCACATCATGAGGAGCTGGGTTGTTTTCTTTAACAAATATATTCGAAAGCCAAGGGGAACAGCAGCAAGCTTTTAGGGAAAGAAATCTGCTATCTTTGCTTGATCTGATCTACATGTACCATTGTAATGTGGTTAACTCTCCACTAGCCTGTGAAATGGCCAGTCAGTTCAAGGGCACTTTGAGATGGGCAACATTACCATCCTTTTTAGAAACACCTACATTCCCTTGAAAGGATTCATTTTAAAAAGTAGTAGAAACAAAAGGAAGTTAAAGCCTTAATTTTCCATTTTGAGAAGCATTTAATAGTCATAGAGCTATACAGTATGGAAACAGACCCTTCGATCCAACTCATCCATGCCGACCAAGTTTCCCAAACTAAACTAGCCCCACTTGCCTGCACTTTGCCTATACCCTCTTAAACTTTCTTCTTCTTGTATCCATCCAAATGTCTTTTAAATGTTGTAACTGCACCTGCATCTACCATTTCCTCTGACAGTTCATTCCACATATGAACCAGGCTCTGGGTGAAAAAACTGCCCTCAGGTCCCTATTTAAATGTTTCTCCTCTCACCTTAAAAATATGCCCCCCAGTTTTGAACTCCCCCACCTTTGCTATTCTCCTTATCTTTGCACCTCATGATTTTGCAAACTTCTATAAAATCACTCCTCAACCTCCAACACTCCAGTGAAAGAAGTCCCAGCCTATCCAGCCTCTCTTTACAACTCAAACCCTCCAGCTCTGGCAACATCCTGGTAAAACTTTTCTGAACCCTTTCCAATTTAATGATATCTTTCCTTTCGCAACTTCACAAATTAATTGGATCTATCGCAAAGGTTACTGCATTAGTTCCAAAAATAATGGTACTGCTGCATCAACAATAACTGACTCTGTGCCACAAACCTGTCCATGCTATTAAGAAATCTGAAGAGTGGAATTAGGATTTTTCACACTATTGCTCTGTTCAGCAAAGCCTCTTTTGGAATGCAGGATGGCTGTATAGACATTAAAGGGAGTATAAACACTGTGGACCATCATGGCTTTTTATGCAACACAATGGCAGCAGCAGAACAGGCACCATCCAGGCTCCTCAGCCCGGAGCTCATCCATTCATCTGCTTTGTCTTTTCTTTTTCCTTTTTCTTCCTCTCTCTTTTTACTAAGATTTATATTTGTTTTAAAAGGAAAACCTGCCTTGGAGCAGCTGAGGGCCGGAGAGGAACAGACTGGAGACCGGAGCAGAGCAGGCTGGAGGCCTGGAATGGAGCAGCTCAGGGCCGGAGGAGAGCAGGCTGGAGGCCTGGAATGGAGTAGCTCAGGGCCGGAGTGGAGCAGGATGGAGGCCTGGAATGGAGTAGCTCAGGGTCGGAGTGGAGCAGGCTGGAGGCCTGGAATGGAGTAGCTCAGGGTCAGAGTGAAGGAGACTGGAAGCCCGGAGAGGAGCGGGGAAAGTTGTTGGACCGGGGATCAGTGTGGGCAGTCAGCAGCTTGCAAGACTGGTCAAACCATGTGTGGAATCCCCTGAACTGATCTACTGCAATGTAATGTTTATCTGTAATTTGTTTAACTGATTGTAATAGAACATAGAACATAGAAAAGTACAGCACAGAACAGGCCCTTCAGCCTACGATGTTGTGTCGAGGATTAATCCTAATGTAAAATAAAATAACCTTACCTATGCACTCCTCAATTTACTGCTGTCCATGTGCATGTCCAGCAGGCACTTAAATGTCCCTAATGACTCTGCTTCCACCACCACCGCTGGCAATGCATTCCATGCATTCACAACTCTCTGCGAAAAGAACCTTCCTCTGATGTCTCCTCTATACCTTCCTCCTAATATCTTAAAACTATGACCCTTCATCCCAGTCAATCCTTTTATGTTTATCCTTTTAACTTTGTCTTATTTTCTAACGTAGACTATGAATTATTGGAAGGTAGTGCAACTTTTTTCTTCTTTATTTCTCCATTTTGTATCTAAGATTTGTATTCAGTATTTTGTACCTAAGATGGCACCATGAGGGACAACATCATAAACTTTTTACTGTACTCTGTACTTCTGTACTTGAGTACCCATGACAATAAATCATTCTAATTCTAATTCTAAGATTCTTGTTGCTCAGCAGCAAACCTTTCAGTGCTGAGTGGTTTAACTTGACTGAATCAGATCAGATACTGAAATTTAGTGAAATTTAGTTAACAAAATTCACATGGAAGCATTTAGACCTGGACTAGGTGTCAGGCACATTGCTCAGTCTTTTATACTGTAGACACCCAGACATTCTGCTGTTCTGTTATACTACAGTGGAAGTTCATTCTGTACTCATTCTGCTAATACCAAAGATAAAAAGGAAATGGTTACTAATGAAACATAAATCTTAATTTGTATAGATTTTTCACAAGAAGTGAACCGTGCATGGGAACACCATCCTCTGCAACTTCCCAACCAAGTCACATACGATCCTGAGTTGGAAATTTATTGTTGTTCCTTCACTGTCACTGGGTCAAAATCCTGGAACTTCCTCCCTAAAAACATTGTGAAATACTGACATTACTCAGAAGCTGACTCATTGTCACCTTCTGAAGGGCAAATAGGGATGACAACACATACTTGTTTTGACAGCAATTCTTACACTCAATGAACACAATAAGAAACTATTCCTGTAACTGATAATGGCTATGCTGCCTCAAATAACAGAAATTCGTGGTAATTTTTAAGGTTCCTCAGTAACTAAGTTGTGTGTTTGTTTTATGGTTCAAATGCTCTTTCTTAATGTTGGCATGAAAGCCATTCTGGTATATTGAGCAGTGTGGGACTTTTCTGATTGTAGTGAAATTGAGAATAAGTTAGTTTAAATAAGTTGGCATCCTCATCCAAATAACAAAGGAATATAATATTAACACACAAGGCATACTCCCAAAACCAAGACATTCTGAACCTAAACTGTGTATGCTAATTAAAAATCACACACCAGGTTATAGTCCGACAGGTTTGTTTGGAAGCACTAGCTTTTGGTGCGCTGCTCCTTTATCAGTTAGCTGTTGGACTATAACTTGGTGTTGTGTGATTTTTAACTTTGTCCACCCCAGTCAAACATCAGCTCCTCCACATTATATGTACACCAGTACAGTAAAACTGAAGGGTTCAATTAGACAATAGTACACAGGTAAAGGAAAAGCAAATCAAAGCTTCTCCAATAATTTAGGTAAATAGGAAAAGGGAACAATTAGAAAGAGAAAAACAAATCCCGAAGCAGATGGGAAGCTGAAGATTCTTTCAAGAGATTTGCAGCAAATGAAATACTCAATTATGAGTTGAATGTGTTTCAAAGAAATAGTTTTATGGCATTACTGCCATTGAGCTTGTAATTTTTTTGTATAGTTTGAAAGGATTGGAAAGGGTGAAGTAATTGTTTCATACAGGTAAATGCAATGTTAGGGGACTACATGTAGGTTCATGGAGGAAATTGGGACCAACAATGAAAACAAGTATGTGTTGTCATCCCTATTTGCCCTTCAGAAAGTATTGGCACACATCCAAATGGACCATTGGAATGCATCAAACAAATCAAATACATTTTGGTGGAACTAGGAGTTGTGATGGTGGAACAGATGCAATGATCCTCAAATAAATAATAGCCAAGGACTGGAATGTTCTTATTGCGATTTTAATCTTGAGAAAAAAATCAAAACTATGACATGTTACTTCTGATTTTTTCTCAAGATTAAAATCACAATAAAAACATTAGCTGATAAGTCACAAGTAACATTCACATTACACAAATGCCAGGCAATGACCATCTCCAGTAGCAGACAATCTAATCACCACCTCTTGTTATTCATTGTTACCATTACTGAATCCCCACAATCAACATCCTGGGGGATAACACATTGACCAGAAATCAATTATACTCACCATATAAATGGCTAGGAACACTGTGGTAATGTGAAGTGTAATGTGAAGATGTCAAGATGTAACCCATTGGTATACCACTTGCCCTTGTCATTTTATGTGGAGATCAGGGAGTTGGGAGATACCACCAAAGAAGCCTTGGGTTATTGCTGCAATATATCCTGTAAAATGGTGGCATTGTACCAATAGAGGATGGATATTTACTCCTCCCGAAGAGGTGTCAATGGGTTAGATTGTTTAGTCATGGAAAATGTTGAGCTTCTTGAGTGTTGTGACAACTATGCCCTTCCAGACAAGCGCAGAGTATCTCACCACATCAATGATTTATAGGTAGTGGGTTGACTTTGAGGAATCAGGAGATGAGTCACACATCACCAAACACCTCATCTTTGACCTATCTAGTAGCAGTGACATTTATGTGGTAACTGTAGTTCAGTTTCTGAACAATGCTGATATTGAAGACATTGATAGCACAGCACTTGCACAATGTCTTAGAATATCAGTGGAGACTGCCATTTCCTGTCATCTGTGTTTTTAAAAATGTATTCATGGGATGTGGACAGCTTTGCTAGGCCAGCATTTGTTGTCTAATTGATGAGAGGGCAGTTGGGAGTCAACCACATTGTTGTGAATCAGGAATCACAGGTAGGACAGATCAGGTAAGGACTGCAGATTTCCTTTCTTAAAGGACATTAGTGAACCATATGGGTTTTTACTACAATCAACAGTCATTACATAGTCACTATTAGGTTATCATATTTCCCCCTTTCCAGGGAAGTACCTGATTAAAAATCCAGGTTTTCTGTGCCCATTTACATTACCACTATGTCACTGCTTCAATGCCACAAAAGCCATTTTTCACTTTATCAACTGTAGACATTGTTCAACTCTTGCTGCATGAAGGCATGGGCTGTTTCATCATCTGAAAGAATGGAGCTGAACACTAACCACTCCTGATCTTTTATAGAGGGAAGACCAATGGTAAAGTACCTAATGATAGGTAAGCCTAGAACAGTGAGAAACTGCAATATTCACGGGCTAAGAGATTAGCTTACCGCACTGGGGCAAGAGGAAAATTAGTTTCTTCATTGGTCAAATGGTTCTGGTTTCTTTGAAAAGTTATGGTCCTTTGAGAGGTTTCTATTCTGACCAT
Source organism: Chiloscyllium plagiosum (assembly GCF_004010195.1). NCBI lineage: Eukaryota > Metazoa > Chordata > Chondrichthyes > Orectolobiformes > Hemiscylliidae > Chiloscyllium > Chiloscyllium plagiosum. The sequence continues at coordinate 15,948,441 of NC_057745.1, read as the reverse complement.
TGTTTCCAGGATCTTTTCTGTGTTAATGTTTAGTGCCTTCCTTTTTACAAATTAGGAAAAGGAATATTGTTCACTCTTCCATGTAAACGCACTCTTCAGGCTGCACCAGACTTTATCTCTGTTGTGTCTACTTCACTCAAATTGAATACATTATTCCATTGAGCTCATGTCTGAAACACACCATCAGAAGTCTTGAGATGCTGTGGAATAGTACAGCATATGGGTTTGCCAGGAACCAGTTATCCTTTCAGCCTATATACTTGACAAATTAATAAGTGTTATTTAGTGAGGTATTCCAGAACTGAGTCTGGTCAGATACTATGGGTGGATTGTCAAATGCACATGTTTTAAGCCTCTCAAGAATCAACTTTAGTTGCACTGTCAATGAGCTTGCTACACTCAAACATCTAGGGCAATGCCTTATTATGAAGGAACCTCACATTTGTACTTTCACTAATGTTAAACATTTTGTTTATTAGTAATACTTGAAACATATTAACATGAATATGGCATTGAATTTATTATTGCTTGTGGATTTTCAAGATTTCTTCGGCTTGATCTGTCTTAGTGTAATGTAACATGCCAGGTTCTAAGTGGAATTTGAAATGGGTTTTGATTTTACACCTTACATAATGTGATGTCCTTTTCTTTTCTCTCTCAGGTTTGAAAAAAGAGTGTTGTGTCTTCCTCAAGCAATCGACAGAGGTGTTTTGTTTGGAAATGTTCAAATAACCCAATTATTAAGGCAAATTTAAGTAGCAGACTGATCTGAAACAGGATATCTGGCAGTGGATCATTAAATTTCTATTTGTTGATTGAACTGCACTGCTGCCTGTATTAAAAAGGTCCTCTCACTCTTCCAAAATAAAAGGTTACTCATCTAAGTTCCATGCTGCCATGACAACGGTTTCTGTAACGCATTACAGTTTTCTGATCGTCTTGACCCTGTAGGATATTTGAGTTCAGGAAAAAGCTCCATAGCATAAGTTTTGTAAAATCTCAAACAGTCCACAAACCAAAAGGTGAGTACAGAGTAACTGCCTTCAACATCAATACAGCTTTTGACCGAGTGTGGCACCATGGAATCCCAGGAAGAACTGAGGTTATTAGAGGTCAAAGGGAAAACCCTCCAGTGGATACAATCTTACCACTCACAAATACAGATTATGTGGCTGTTGGAAACCAGTAATTGCAGCCTCAGGTCATTATTGTAGAAGCTCCTCAAGGATATGTCCTCGACCCAACTTTCCACAATTGCTTCTGCAATGACCTCCCTTTCATTTATAACGTCTGGTCTCTCAAGTAGAGGTGGTTTGTTTTCACAATAAATTCTCATTTTTGACTGAAACAGCATTTCACAACACTCAAGCATATTTATAATGGAAATACAAGCACATACCAGCCAACAGCAAACAGGGATAACTGGGGTCATGTGACTACTGACTTTGTCCACCCCAGTCCAGCACCAGCATTTCCACATCATGGCTACTTTTATTGCTATTTATTGTCACATCAGATCTCACCTAATTTTAAATGGTGACATGCTGTCTACTTCAAGCACCAAAATTTGTAATTTATTCCATAACCGCTAAAACCTCATTGTAAAATGATTTGTTCTGCTCCCCATCCTCATTCTCTGACATTTATTCTGGTGTTTGTGTCCTTTTATTCTAAATGGATAAATCACAAGAGATGATGTTTCTACCTACTCAGTCCTTCATAAATTTGGATACCATAGTTTTGATAATTTTCATAGAAGCGGCAACCTTATTTTCTTATATCAAAAGAATTCTAGCAAGTTTGTTCTATGTCTTCTGCATTTTAAAATGGCCAACATTGCCCACATATTGAGAACAAGTTTTTTTTTTAAATGGCCATTGAACTGAGACGACCAGGTATTTACTAGATAGCTAATGGATTTAAGTTGCAATATGAGAATCACCCATTTATTTTCCTATTTCCTTCCATAGGGATTTTCAGCAGATTTTCAATCACAAATTGGGGCAGCGTGGTGACTCAGTGGTTAGCACTGCTGCCTCATAGCATCAGAGACCTGGGTTCAATTCCACGTACAGGCAACTGTCTGTGTGGAGTTTGCATTTTTTCCCTGTGTCTGTGTGGGTTTCCTCCCAGTCCAAAGCTGTGTAGGTTAGGTGGATTGGCCATGCTAAATTGCCTGTAATATGCAGGCTAGGAATTCTGTGAAATATTGGTGTAATACTCTTGGTTGCCATTCTAGAAAAAAATCTCTCTTGTGAATGTAGTCTTCATGGCGAGCCAAATTTCATTTAATGTGCAAATTTAGCATAGCATGAACACTATTAGTAGTGCTGTGAATTATCTTGTGATCAAGGTGATTCTTATTCACCCTTATAATGGCCTTTACGAAAAGCCCACACTGGCTCAATGAGCCTTCACAACTGTATAAATGATCAATTGATTCACTCAAATGGCTAATTTGCCTGATTCTAACTGCTACCCAGGGTGAAAAGAACTCAAACCAGGTTTCATCAGTGAACAAAAAAAGCCTTAGTATAAAAAAATTATCCTTTAACAAGTGGCAAAATGGATTATTAAATACAACAATGCCAACTCAAACCATATACTCTTTAAACCCAAACAGATACATCCACGCAGACACATTCATTCATGAAAAGGACAGACAAGGCATCTCTGCAGAAATATCATGGGTGGAAAATATAGGCAAAAAGGAACAGGTTCTGTGGATCAAAAACCCAAACCACAGTGGTGGAACAAGGTAGCTTCCTCACAGTTCATTTGGTTTCTGCTGATCTCACATTTCTGGTGACTGTAGTGAGTCACTATGGCACAGGTCATTGCTTGAGTTAAATACTGTTCTTTCCAGAGTCTTTGAATGATTTGTTTTTCTTCACTCTTAGTGGTTGTGAGCTTTTGGGCACTCTGAGTACAATTCCCACTTGTAATTCTGTGGCAAATTGCAACTTAAAAATCCAAAGGCAGTTACTAGGCAGCCTTTCAAACTAAAAGTGCCCACGTGTCTCACAAAAGTATCAAAGCCAGTTTCTCCAGAGGTACCTGACCTGTTGTAACTAATAAATGAGCAGCCCATAATTCCAGTTTTGAACTCAGAGTTGCAAAAAATAAAACACCTGGTACATTCTCTGTAACACAGCAGAGAATTTCATTCTTCCCAGTTTACATTCCAAAAATATTACCCCATTTTTGAGTTCTTGTTATATAAGACTCTTAAATATTTACTATCAAAAACATTTAAAATGTAGAGATATACTGCTCCAATTTTTTTTTTAGATTAGATTAGATTAGATTAGATTACATTACAGTGTGGAAACAGGCCCTTCGGCCCAACAAGTCCACACCGACCCGCCGAAGCGAAACCCACCCATACCCCTACATTTACCCCTACCTAACACTACGGGCAATTTAGCATGGCCAATTCACCTGACCCTGCACATCTTTTGGACTGTGGGAGGAAACCGGAGCACCCGGAGGAAACCCACGCAGACACGGGGAGAATGTGCAAACTCCACACAGTCAGTCGCCTGAGGCGGGAATTGAACCCAGGTCTCAGGCGCTGTGAGGCAGCAGTGCTAACCACTGTGCCACCGTGCCGCCCACAAATTTGTACTGAATAAATCATAAGTTCATGGCCACACCCTTATATAGAGCAAATCACAAATCTAAAATTAAATGCAATAAGTATTGCTTGATTAAACCAGATCAAAACTCATAAAAACAGCAACCTTACTTGCCTACACAGGTAAAGGTGCCATTGTATTATCAAGTGATAGGGCTGTTGTCCCTTTAGGGAGAGAGGAAGGACTGCAGATACTGGAGATCAGAGTCAAGATTAGAGTGATGCTGGAAAAGCACAGCAGGTCAGGCAGCATCCGAGGAGCAGGAAAATAAGCCCTTCATCAGGAATGAAATGGTGCTCCTGCCCAAAACATCAATTTTTCTGTTCCTCGGATGATGTCTCGGATGAGCACCCTTTAGGGAGAGAGACAACTGGAGCTGGTTTAACCTGAGGGCCACCACATCTCAGGTGAGGGGAGAGGTTGAGAAGGAAGTCCTTCATAATAACCAGTTGAGTGAGAATTGAAACCACACCATTGGCATCACTCACCAACTGTCTAGTCAACTGAGCTAACCAGTCCTTCAGAGGTTCCGTGGGCTGTAGCCAGATGAGGAGTGGACACAATATAAGTGTAGATCATTGGTATGTATTAACTATTGATACCCACTTACATAGGCATGATTGAGCAGGAATCTAGAATCTTCTGTAAGGCCCCAATGCCATTTAATCTGACATGATCTGACATCATTGATGATACAGTCTAGCTATTGATATATAGTTATGGATGCACATTCTACAGAGGTCATTGTAAGCCTATAAAATAATGAAGGTACAGATAGGGTTAATGGTAGTTGTCTTTTCTCTAGGATTTCAAGACTAGGAGGCGCATTTTTAAGGTGAGAGGAGAGAAATTTTAAAAAGACATGAGCAAATGTTTTTACACAGAGGGTTATTTCTATGTGGAATGAACTTCCTGAGTACGTAGTGGATGCGGGTACAATAGCAACGTTTAAAAGACATTTGGATAAGTACATGAATAGGAAAGGTTTGGACTGATATGGGCCAGTAGCAGGCAGGTGGGACTGGTTAAATGTTGGATTATATTCAGCATGAACTGGTTGGACCGAAAGGTCTGTTTCTGTGCTATATGACACTATGACTCTAAGTCAGTTTGGTAACTAAACAGCAAACCAATCAAGTCCATGCTCATGATCTTTGACACAATGTGGACGTTGGGGTGGAAGAAATGTAACTCCTATTTCATGCAACTAATTTTGATTCCGTCTCTGAGTCACACTTTCTACTTTACACCTTTAATGATAACATTATTCGAAGGGTACAATTGAACAGATGAAGGAGTAATTAGTTCTACAATACTTTTATTTAATCTAGTGTCTTTAACATGAAATCTCTCAAGGCACTAAGCAGAAGACTAGTGTTGAGTTGGCTGACTGCGCTGCTGGATATCGCTGCGACAAATAATTTAACTTAATACAGAGGCACAGAACTTGCATTTGTCCTTTAGAAGATACTAGAGCAACATGCAATGTTGGACATAATACAGAATCCTCTGTAAAACTCTGCATTGTGCTTTCAGCATGTAGCTAAAGTAGAAACGCACTTCCAAAACACATTATTGTAAATTAGACTGTTAATTATCTTGAAAATTCTGGTAATGAGTTTTAGGCTGCACATTGCTTGCTATTGTGAAATTTCCAAAACCAAGAGAATAAGAATATAAAATTTAGAAGATTTAGAAGCATATATTTATTGCAAACCCCAAATGGTAATGAAATTTTTGAATATATAATCGAGGAAGCTTCATTGAGGTAAACACTAAAGGGCATCAAAGAAGAAGTTGATGTATTCTTGGAGACAAAGTATAAGTAAGTTATGGCAGGTGATGAAAAAGGAAAGGTTTTTCTGCTACCAGTCTTTACCAATTTCTCGAAGTTATTATACTAAATAATAATGAATAATGCCTGATTATCCTATCCTAATTACTTGATGGTTGTAATCCCTTGCTTTTTATAAACTTGAGTGAATAATATTTTTAAACATTTTGGAAGTCAAAACTTTACAAATTTGTTATTGCAGTTTGAATTATCAGGACTCCAAACTATCCTGAAATTTAAGATCCAGCTATATGAATGTAAAGTAATTGATATCAAATTGATTGATCCAGCTATTCCAGGAAAAAGAATTGGCTTTTATGGTGCCTCAAACATTGAATGTGCCATCTCTGCAAAAGACACTATTTACAGGGCAGATTGATGTTAAGATGACTAAGTAAATCTATACAATGTAAGCTTAATTATGACTATTAACATTCTTTAAGGCTTTGGTAAGACCACACACAGTATTGGTTTCGGCTGTGGTTACCACACCCATGAAAGATGGAACAGAAAGAATTCAAAATTGCGCTGTAAAGAGAGTTTGTGGTTTCAGATCATTGAGCTATGAAGGAAGCTATATCTCATTCTCATTGGAAATGAAGATTAAGTGGACAGGACTCAAATTTTCAAAATTATGGTCAGTAATGTGTATATAAGGAGGTATTTGGTATGAACTGAAGATAATAGAGGCTTAAGAACCATGAGCTAAATATATCATACAAACTTTTTTTTAGCTCTGTATAATTCATTTAATAGTTTAATACATACAATAATGTCAACTTGTAACAAATGAAATAAAGCAATAGATACATCTGTACTTTCCTGCAAGAGGGAGTAACAGAGTATAGTTTTTGAATAAGCTGAACCTTTAAGGGCTGAACCTTTGATCAAGTGTTAATTGTACGGGTTTTTTTTGGAGATTTCTTTGCTGCGAGGCTGGTGGGTTTTCTCACTATGGCTGATAAGACTTTCCTCATTAACTACCTTCCCCATCCCTATGGTTTGAAATAACTTCACAGAGGCCAGTTTCCCATCACCAATTCTCCCTAAATTTACACACAAATAGTCCTTGACTTTAGTACTACCTTATTCAGAGCCAGATATCAGAGTGTCAGTATCTCTGGCACTCCCCATTTATCTAGAGACAAAAAAAATACTGCAGATGCTGGAATCCAAAGTAGACAGGCAGGAGGCTGGAAGAACACAGCAAGGCAGGCAGCATCACGAGGTGGAGAAGTCGGATTTTTGGGTGTAACCTTTCAGTCTTGGAGAAGGGTTACACCTAAAATGTGGACTTCTACACCTCCTGATGCCGCCTGGCTTGCTGTACTCTTCCAGCCTCCTGCCTGTCTATTCCCCAGGTATCTGTCAGCCAGGGCTCCCTGATTGAAACAGGTTAACAGCCCCAATCACAGACCTCATTTTCTATGATGTTGAGCTGGCTGACCTCATTACAATCACTGCAATGTCCCTCTCTTCCAATTCTAGCTCCATCTTCCCACACACTGGAACAACTGGTCAATCAGTGCATATCTACCAAAAGACCAGTATTCCTTGCACTCATGCCTTTCTGTGCACCTGGACAAACAATTTGAAGATCACTAGGACTGTATTGTGCTCACTTCAGCCATACAAAGATGATGTTAGTTTTCAGAGCAGTGAGGTGGACACACTGAGAGACACAGTGGTATCAGGAGTTTTCAGGTTAAGGAAAACCTGACTAGCCACAGCCTTCAGATTAATTCACCCACAATTTGTTCACAGATCTGCAAGTGCAATACAACCATAGACATCTAGAAGCCTGCAAACAAGAAACCTGTCACTCGCCCTTCACTGCGTGTGTGTGTGCGCGCGCGCGCACGCTCGCGTGATTGAGAGTGAGAAAAAACATAAAAAAAACCTACAGACTCAAAAGAATCCGAACACAAGACCCACGCCCACCAAACAGTATTGAACCAAAGATCTACCATTGCTCTGCAGGCAGCCTCTGTCACCATTGCTAAAATCAAATGAACTATGAGAAATGTCTTTCCACCCTTGTGGTCTGGACTTTTGATTGACAGAAACTGTTTTCCTATCTACATTTTTCCACCCGTTATGTTTGGATTGAACTTTCTATCTTATGTCTGCATTACTTGTGAATTAATGTATATGTGGTTGGGGCTCGAATGGGGAACAGTTTAAGTGATAAATTAGTAATTTGTTTGCCATTTGTTAAAGAATAAGTTTGTTTACAATAAATGGAGTTATTCTCCTTTTAATGGTGAACCTAGTAGAAGTTATATTTCTCCCAAATAACAGTCTGGAAAACTGATTGCTTTGGTGGTTTAAGAGGGTGTTTAAGAGGGTGTTTACACATTGGTGTCAATTTGTGGAATAGTGGATCTGTTATCAGTACACAGTTTCCAAATGAGTTGTAAAATGAGGAGCAGCTCAGGGATAGTTGGAAACCTAATGGGTTAGAGACTCTTTGTACTTAATATGCACTCTCACCAAAAACACACCCAGTACAAGATCCAGCCCCATGTTCAGTTGCTTCATCCAATTGTTACTGCTTTTTAAAAAATAAACCAACAGTATTTTACTTTTCCTTTATTCAGTTCTTATAAGAGTTCTTCTCTTTTTCAGTGTATCAGGATGTGGCCAGGACAGATTTGCGTCTTGTAAGGACTTCTGTTTGACAAAGCAGCTTCTGAAGAAAACTGATACAGTACGATGCTAAGCAGATACATCAAGAAATTGGTTTAGCAATTTCTAAAATTCATTATTTCAAGCTATGTTCATTTAGCTAGTGTTCCTGACTGAGGAAACATTGGCGTAGGACAGCTTTGAGCTTTTGTTGTCTGTGGTTCTCTGTCAAACTGATTTAAATAATACCAAGGACAATTTCAACAAACTGTACTGAATACAGAAAGAAGTCAGATTGGAGAATCTCTCTTGTATTAGATGCGAAATGCATTCATTTATCATCAGTCACAATACTCAGATGATGAGTCAAAGCTGTTCCAGTTTTAGATAAATAACCATTTTATTATCCCATTTAAACTGAAATTACACCTTGCGGTGTTGTTGTACAAACTTTAGCTAGTCCCCAGTAAATTGCTCCGGCTGCTATTTTAATGGTGATGCTCACCTGTTCAATTTAAAATGGTTAGTGGTTTGGTTAAAGTAGCAGAGAAAGGAATTTAATGCAAACCCATCATGGAACACAGTGCACTCCCCAGTCTTATGTTCTGAATTCCTCCACCTAGAACAGTCAGATTTGTCAGGCATTTCTCTTTAATAAGGTGGTGTATTCTTATATTCAAGTTCTTCCTTTCAGAAATTCCTTAAAACCTATTTGACCAAGTTTGCTTTATTAGGTTCATAGTTTGTTATCAGCTCCTTAAAGAACTTAGGTGCATTCACCCAGACTGGAGATGCAATATTACAACAATGCAACAGTTACACTTCAAAAGTACTTCATTAGTTTTCAAGTATTTTGAGATTTCCTGAAAAAGTGAAGGCTGCTATATAAATGCAGATCCTTTTTAAACCTAAATGCTTGCTGTTGCTGGGAAAGTATGTGAGGGAGCAAGGCATTTATGTCGATAGGACTAGCTGAAGTGGGCTCAACTGGATTTCAAACGCCATAATGGACTCCTCAGGCGAAACGGTCTGTTTTGTGCTGTATATTCTGTGTAATTCCAGGCGTGGTGTAAAAGTTGTGTCAAACAAACCAAATGTCACAACTCCAGGGTAAGTCAACAACACCAGAGATTAAGTATAATTTATGGGAGGAAGTATTGCTCCTATTTGGCCACAAACTGACTCTGTTTTTGCTTGTTAGGTCCACAAGCGGTGAGGATCAGGAGGGAGACAGGGACCAGTCAGTGGGTGGGCAGAGAGGCTTCGCAGACATTTTGTCAGTCGCAAACACCGAATAAGAGCTTCCCAACGCCATGCATGCAATGACAGTGCAGTAGGGCAGTAGGGTTTCTAAGCTTGTGCTTGTCCACTCCATCCACTTTTCTTAACATTTGTTTTCCCTCTGTTCTTTGTTTTTTGTTCCTTTTTTGTCTTTTATTTTACTTACCTCAGTCGCGGTTACAGTGGCGTCAAGTAGGCCTAGCACGGGGGGTGGGGGGAGTCTAAGATGGTGGCGATCTTAGAAGATCACACTGCAGAGCTTCGCATCACAGCAGGAGCAGGACGGTCCTTTAACCCACGCAACCCAGGTCATCAGGATTTCTTGGGGTGTTGGAAAGATTGTGGAGCCCCAAGAAACATTTAAAAATTGACTTACCTGTATTTTCAGCTGTCCAGAAATGCCTAAAAAGGGAGGAGGAGCATCTGAGGCC